>NC_136063.1:566001433-566126665 GCF_964261635.1 Lissotriton helveticus
ACAAGTGCCACCATTGCCTACGTAACGTTTGTTCTTGTGCTTGAGTGCCCACCATATATTGCAGTATTATACCTCTAGGTTTACCTTGTACGCTTTTGTAACCTGCACACGTCACTTTTTCCTCCTGTAATGCACCGTTTGCTACCTCTTTTATTTTGTTGGTTCACGATAGTCACTTTTGTAATGCACCGTTTGCTACCTCTTGTATTTTGTTGGCTCACGATTGTCATTTTTGCTTCATTTAATGTAACGTTTGCTTTTGTATTTTGTTCACTTGTAATGTTCTCATGTATCAGTTCTGTTCCTATTGTGAAGCGCTCTGACACCTTTGGGTAAAGTCCGTGCTATATAAAAACGCACAAATAAATAAAGTAGATGGCTACTATTCAACACAATTTGAACGACTCTGAGGGCATTTAGTACGACCTCAAAAATATTAAATAAATAAAACTGAAAGTAACGCAAATGTGTATTTGAGTTACAATGTTCTAACTACGTGGCTTTTCCTACCGCCACATCCAAAGTTTGAAAGAAAATCATAGCGAAACGAAATTTCGAAGTGCATCGTATTCTCTTCTCCTCAGCCATTCGAACAGTTAGTTCCCTGCTTCTGGGTCAGGGTTAAATGTAATTTGGTGACGTTTTGGCTCTTTCAACCACAAAGTAATGACCCCAGCTGTCCAGAAGTTCCCATGACTGAGGCGACTTATGCACATTACAGGTCCTCTTGCCCCCTTTGTCCCTAAATAACTCGGATCAAGACTACAAAATGTATGACCTACCATCGACAACCTATCAGCTGGAAGGAAACGTGTTTTTATTAGCTGTGGAAAAAGTGTAGCGACCAAGGATTGGATGGGAACCCTCTTCTTTGAGAATTGGCTGAGATTATTTCTGCAAACTATTCACTGGCTGCTGACGACAAGCAGACTGCATTGCGTTCAAGCATTGGTTGGGAAAGCACTTTGTCAGCCTGCAATTGGCTATGTGGGCCAGCGACAGTTCTCAGTGTTATGGCATTGGCCGTTGGGTTGCTCATCAGTTGGTCATTGGCTGTGATGTTCGGGAGCCAGCACGTGCCCCTGGCACAGTATGTAGCACTGCACGTCCTATGTAGGGGCGGGATTTGACGACGCAAGTGCGGCGATGTTGACTGTTTACTGAGTTGATTGACTGGTCTGTGAGGAAGCCAGCGGCCTGGGAGCTTGCCAGACTCTGGGTGAGCGATTAGCCGAACCGTAGGATACCGGAAAATGCAAGGGATTCGGATGAATTATACTAGCTTTGGTGAGTAGATGCGTCGCCAAGTGGGAGTTAGTGCAAATGGATACGAAATGTGTCACGCAGCAGTTCAGTGACGCGATCTGTAGCCCGGGAGCCACCCGGTCTGTGCGTTCGTCATGTAAGCGTCACCTCCTGCTCCCTGCCCTGCTGCTCCCGATCTACGAGACTCCCCGCCCGGACGTGGGCGCTCTACCCTCCGCCCCCGAGTCCCGCCCTCTGCGAGGCAGCCCGACGCCCTGTAACTGCCCCCGTCTGTCCAGAGTTGTGGCCGAGCTCCGTGGCTCTCCTTCCTGCCCAGCTCCCGGGATCCTCGCCGCTGTCTGCGCTGTTGTTCGGTGCTGCGGTGAGTGCCACTCTCACCTGCTCGGCACCCAACAGGGCTCTGCGATGGAGCCTTCTCGGTCGCTTGTGATTTAACCCGATCGGTTTCACTTTGGTGTTTACTGTCAAGGCTCGCGTAAACTGAAAATGAAGGGACATCTCCACTCTAATTTCCAGCTACGCATTTCATTGGTACGCTGTCACGCTCTGTCCCACTAACATCAGTCCTCTTCATTTAACTATCTTTTCACATGTATAGCATTCACATTACTTCTTAACAAATGCCGTTTGTATTTTTAATTAGTTTGGATTATATTGCCCTTTAGCCTCACGAAATGTATAGCTTTTCGCCATGGATCGTGACGGCAGGGAAAGCGCCACCGAGCTTCCCCCAAAGACTCACTTTTTTCCTCACACTGTGCCACACTGCTCTGTGGTCTTTGTTATTGTGTCAAGTGTTATAGTCACGTTTGTAGTCTAGCCAAACAAAAAATCACTGTGATGCAGTAAGTGTGTTATTGGTACTGATGCAGCAAGTGCGGCTCCGCTTGTTACGCCTAAGTTATTTACCTTTTGCACACCGAAGGCCCCCGACCTCTATTTTATTAGTTCGATACTAACCGAGGATGCTCCTGTAATAGGATCCCACGCCTCCCAGTGCTATAGACTTAAGTTCGTCAAACAAGTGCCATGGGATTGTAGGTCATTATACTCCATGAAGGTCATTACTGTATCCTCTACGCCAGTGAACCAGTACATACTTTTTAAACATATTGTTTTTGCTTTAGTTAAGCTTTCAGTTTTACTCTTTTCCCGTGATTCTCAAAGTCAGGAGAGGCAGCTGGTCCCCGGAAGAGACGACCTGATTAGCTCCGTGTTCTCCTTCTCCATGGTGCTGCTTGCCGCCTGTTCTCCTTTCTGGGTTTGTTTTTTTGTTTCCACATCATCCCAGGTTTAAACAAGCATTGGCAAAGCAAACAGGTCTGACTTTCCCCAGCTCATGAAAGCATATGCAACAAACAAAAAGGAAAATGTGTTGTCAATTGAGCATGGCTGCTCGTGCTTAGAATATATATATTTTTAAATGAAAAATTAACTAACACTCAAGCAGTTTTACTAAAAAAATTTTGAACAAGCATTTTTGGTTGCACCATGCATTTTATTACTCACGGAGACGCCACCCAAACATCCACTCAAATCGTAGACAGCTAAAATGTTTCCTACTTTGTGGTACATACTTTAAAACGGAACGCAACTAAAATAAACAGCGCATAGTTAACGCTAATACTGCACATACTGAGTCAGCGTGGCAACATTGGAAGAAGGTACCAATTTTAGGTGAATGTGAACAACATGCCCATGCTTTGTGCAGTCTCTCAACTTGAAGGGTGCTGATGGGTAAAATGAGCTGACCCATTGCCCCAAGCAGTAAGTGTGCTGTAGTGGGTGAAAACAAAATGTGAGTGACAATTTAACAGATTAATGAAGCCTGCTGACCCAAAATCCCTCTAAGTTTGTATATTATGTATAATTTTGTGTCGTTGTAAATTAAGTCTGGCGAAATAGCTAAAGCTGTCTACAAGGTAACACCTATTAAAAACTATATTTTATATGGGGAGGGATTTGAAGATGGCAGCCTGGACCCCACTCTTGACTATTACTACCCTGTTATATCTGATTTTTGAGGCCTCCATAGGTGACCTGACTGAGCTTGGTACTTACTCTGTGCTGTACTCTCATAGACAAACACAGTCACGTGAAAACACAGGTTCTAGAGATTAGAGAAGATAGCTATTGTCTCTCAAAGTGCAATCCTAGGCAGGACTATAAGCAGGGACCTCTGGGACAGGCGTTCACTAGCATTCCTAGTAGATCTAAGCTCTAAAAGTATGTGCATGTAGTTATTCTGATGTAGGCTTGCTGGTGTATGACACTGCACATGCTGTAGTACGAGCATGCTAATATACAACACCCATGCCATCATGAAAATGTTCTCATGCAGACATTGCACAAATAAATCTCTAATAATTTGATTAAACAGTAACACTGCTTTTTTGCTTTTTTGGTAGGTATAAGCTAACTGGCCCGCGGAGTAGAATATTGATACCCTGTTGCTGCTGTCGTCTGTCAGCCAGCTCTGCTGAGGAACCAAACACGTCGTCATCCACAAACCGCATTAACTACAAACAGTACATTCACCAACACACTGAAATGCTCTGCTGAAGGACCATCCATATTGATACTGCCTAGACTGTGGGGACTTCAGTTGCTGTATCTGGTAGGTCAAGAAATAATCTACTTCGGGTTGGGTCTTACAGGTGTCGGCAGTTATAATGGAGATCAAGCGCTGGGCTGGCTTAATTCAGGCCTTTGTGTGGAGGAATAACTTGTGTGCTTTCTTGTATGACTTAGATGACTTTGGGTGGTGTTACACCTCCCGCACTTCATGGCTGGTCATTTCCCCCACCAATGAGGTTAGTAGTGGAGAAACTTGTTTTTTTCTCACAGAAAATGAGATCACTAGGGCGAACATGAGCATCAGAGCTTTGGTAAATTCCGGTTAAAATCTCAACAAGATGATTTGTCTGCCACATTTCTGACACTGTTGTAATTAGTACTCCTTAGTTTGGTAAATGGAAAGCCACTTATTTAAACCACAGGTAATCCTCTTTATTTTTGCTGCATGGGGTTATAATGGAGGCACTGGTGTGTAGTGTAAGATTGCACTCAAATGAGCTCATAATCCCCAAATTTTAGACTTTCTCCCTATGTGACCTGTCACATAGATATTGATCCTGTTGAACATTTCAGTTTTTGTACTGTTCCAACCGAATGACTTCTGACAACTATGCAGTACGGTACATGACGTTGTCAGAAGTTCTTAATGTGCAAGGGTGGTATCTTACTTTTGTGCACTGGTTGGCTACTCCTGCACATTTCTCCTAATGGGCAGCTCTATACACCATTTAACCGAGATTATGTTTCAGATGCATGCTGGGCGTCACTGCCAGGTGCTGCTTTTTCTCTTTTCTCTTTACTTATGGCCCGTTACAATTGTTTTCCCAATCTAATTTTACTTTTGCCACATAAATTTTGATTAGAAACGTATGTTCATCAGAAATAATATGCATGCTCTGTTTTTGGCAGTATTTTAGGCCAAGTTTTTTTCATTCTCTTTTATGCACTCAAGGCTTCAGAAAGGTTTTTGAAATGACATGGCGTGCTGATGCGAATAATAAAACTAGCATTTGCAAAGCCAATAGGTATGGGCTTGGCAATTATAGATTTTTTTCCCTGCAAACATATTCAATAGGTTTTTAGTAGTGTAAAGGTAATAACATAATTCTTTTGAATATAATGCATGGTAGGTTGGTGTCTGGACTTACCGTGAAGCCTTTTAACCTACTATAGTGCTGGGATATCCTGAAAAAGGTAAAAAGTCCTGAGATGGGAGAGGGCTACAGCACAATTGAACAACTATCATTTGACTTGGCCTGTACCATACAGTGCATGGTTTTTGGGAATTAAGGGTACACTATGAATTCAATATCTCATAAGAAATGGCATTATGATACAACAATTAAAAAAAGGAATGTTCCTTTTGTAAAGCTTAAAAAAAGTGAGATACACTACTACCTGAGGAAGTGAGTGGGAATAACATAACCCTTACCCCTAAAAAAAAGGCAATAATTGCAGAGTGGGCCAGAGCAGGGAAAGTAAGAGTGTAGCCGTGGGTCAGCAGAAAAGAGTGAAAACAAGTGTGTGCAGTTTAAAAGCGCTATGACATCTAAAAAAAAAAAGGGGATGGATGCAATATGCGGAACCAGAACAGAGCAATTTAATAACGACTTGGAAGGAAGCTTGCTTAGATGTTGTAAATGTAATATCCACGTACACACCTTAATAAATAAAAAAAAAAAAAAGCAGAAGAGTTCAGTAGCAAAATAGCTGCTCTACTTTGTTAGAAGAGAGTACAGCAACATCCAAACCATGGGCCTACATGTATATAAAACAGAGAACAATGCAGGAAAATACAAAGAGCACTGGAATGCAAAAAATGAAGAAAATACTGAGGGTACAGGCAGTCCTAAAACAGAAAAAGTAACAACAGTTCAGGTAAAAGGGAAAAGAAATAAAAAAAAAAAATAGATTTTGGAATACAAATATGAAACTGTTTTGCACCCTTCTCTTTATCTGGTGAAGGTATGGTGTAATCAGTTGAGAAATATATTATGCCACTCCACTCGGAATTGTAACGTTTTGCTTCTCAGCTTTTGAACATTCACTCTTTCAGTCAAGATTTGATGTATGCAAATTCACGTTTTTAGGTCTTGTGTCCAGATGACTTTTAGGTGTTTTGCGAAACTTCATGTCGGCCATACCAAAAACCTACAGTGGACTTAAAGCTTGCCTATTGCTTACCATTTATTGGCTTTGTCTCTTAATTTGTTTGCTTCTAATTTGATGGCTTGCCTTCCTCTTGTTTATTTGTCTATTTTTTTGGGAGCATAGTGACTTTATCATTCTTATGATTGGCTGAATTGAATCCTTCCACTGGTCACATTTAGGAAACTACTTTTTCATTACACATTTCATGATAGTGCATGTGTTCTTGCTCCCGCTCTTGTGTGCTGCTCCTCCCCTATCAAATACAGGCACCCACTGCTTCTCTTACGCTTCGTATAAACCACCCTCCCCCCAGTTTGTTTGCCTGCTTATTGTAGGCATCCTTGTATTAACTAGGATGCTACAAGCGTAACATTAAGTTCCTGCATTGCTATTGAGTGGTTCTAGAGACATTATAATCCACAAGCCTGAAAGCCATGTGTTTTGTAAATTTCACAGGACTCCCAAAATGCCTGTATAGGTCTATACTACACATGTAACTTATATTTGTTATGTTACATGCTTCATTTTGGTTCATATATGATAAATATTGTTTGGAAAAAAAGAAAGGTTCAATAAAACACAGGACTAAAGTATTTGCCTGTAGTTAAATGAAGAGTTAAGTATTTGTCTTTAATGTGTGATATGAAATAATGCGCACTTTACTTCTCAAACACATTCTGGCTGTAGAAATCAGACTGATTGAAGCTGATGCCAGCAAGGCAGAGCTAACAGTGACTGTGATTAGAATTATCAGCTACCATGATTATGCTGAGACTGTAGAAGCTACTGCTGGCAAAGAAGAGGTAAACAGTGGGCCCTAATTGTTTTTAGTAATTTGATGTTTTGCTTGGCTTTTAAATATAATGCAAATTAAAGAGTGAGTAGTGGCTAACCTCAAAGATGTATGAAGCTTGCCCTGCAGTGTTCAGCTAACAGTGGATCCTGATTACAATTTTATTGTTACATTTTTGTTTTATTGTTCATGAAGAGATTAATTAAGTAAGCAATGGGCTGTAATTATTATTACATTTCGATAAAATATTGAGTGTGTTCCATGGATGTCTGTGAAAGGTTTTATGCTGCTGTATATTATGCAGTAGGAGTACCCAAACATGTAATCCATATAGATGTTGTACGTTTTATTCTGGGAATACATAAGCTCTTTATAATGGAGCAAAACATCCACTTTTTATTTTTTCTTTACCTGTTTCCTGTTGAAACTATCCTTACTTCAACGTTTGAAGTTTTGTCTCTGATGTGTGGTTTATGTATTCGAATCATGATGAGGCAACTTAACCTTTGCCCATAACGTTTTGCAATCGGTTAAAGGTAAAGTATGTGGCTAAATCTCGTCGCTTGAATGAGAAGAATGCTGCATGGAGTCATTTTTTCTTCTAATTTGGTTTTACATTGACGAGGCAGTGCTACACTTTGTATACCATGCTTGCAAAAGGAAAAGGCGCCGTTAATCTGTGGTGCATACTTATGTGGATTTGATGCCTTGTTCAGACTAATGACTCGAAAGGCCCATTTGCTGCATTACAGGAGGAGCAGGGTCATTACGAAGGCCGCAGCTGCTACATTGTGGAGGCTCTAGTGTAGTTCTGTTTTTGTTTTCTTTGTGTATGTTGCTACTGATGTGTTGACAGAAGCTTTGTTCACGTGCTAAATTGAAATATGTACAGCAGACTTGTCTGCTGGAATCATGAGTTTGTTAAGAGCTGCTTTGTCGTGGGCTTTGAGGAAACAGTTTATGTAGCATTTTAATCACGTGTTTGGAAACCGACTATAGATAAAAGGGGCTGTTTCATTTATGACAGAAATCCCGTAGCGCACAGCCAGAGGAATGCTGTACAATTTTTACAGTTCAAAGATCAATATAATTTTTGAATGCTACAACGCCTTACTGTGTGAATGCAATTAAAGATTGAGAGTGACAAAATAAAATTCTCTAATGGCAAGTCAGCGATGTACACGTTTTAAGTGCATGGAGATGTAAACATGTTCACCATTTTGCAACCGTCCCTGTGCTTGTACGTTGTTTTTAAGAAGGTTGGGAATTGCTAACTCGATTTTACTCTTTGATTGGGTTAAGTATTAATCCTCGCACGTTTCTACAATCGTTGCAAACGTTTTCCTGTTTCTGCTGGTAGATGGTGGCGAATCTCTTGTAATGCAAAACTGTAAAAACACTTGAGCACATGGAGCCTTCCAGAAAAAGATGTGCCTAGTCAGCTGTGATTCCATTGTGCGCAAGCAGGCAAGATCTGCTTCTCTCTCGGGAATTTCAGTCATTATGCTGGGGTGCATGTGTCTGTAGCCGTTACTACCTTCTAATTTGAGCATTTGTATTTCCCATGTTATTTACGTCATATAGAGTGGATTTCTTTATTCATCGTTGTTTATGAAGTGCTTTTGGTGTGCTGGTTTTCACTAAAGTTCCTAGTGTCTGTTTGCCATGAACATCATGTTATATGCAAATAGTAGCTAATAAGAAAATGTGCATGTGATGATGATCTCCAGGGTGCTATTGTAGGAAACATTAAAATTGAAATGCTTCTGTAGCTAAGGGTTTTTACGTTTTAAAGGACGGTACATGGATTCTTCTCTGTGCACACAACAGTGTTCGTTGCATGATGAAGTAAACTATTTATGATGGCATACTGTATAAGTTCACTATATAGGAGGATATTTATTTGTTGCTGTTGGTAGGGCCTGTATATTGTAATTAAAGTATGTGGTCAATTGAACAGATTATTACCAAAGGGTATGTGTGTGCCTGTTCATTCACTGATTCATTTAGATCTGCCTCTGGTGTGAGTAGGTCACAATAAAAATAAATCTTAGAGTAAGTAAAACTTTTCCAACATTAACAGTACTCCAAGGCGCAGTGAGCACATCCATCCAAAGGAGTATTTAAACGGAACTAAAATAGAGGCTTACATGCAGACAGCGTTTGGACAATGTCGTGCTTACTGTGCTTCTGTGTCCATGGGTTTTAATAAAAATTAAAAAAAGCAGGACTTCCTCCTAAAAATGCTGACTCAAAATTGAATGATTACTTCTATTACTTTGGACGTTATATTGATTGTCCATTGATTTGGAATGTCAGTCAGAACTGAATTACTTTTTTGGATTTATAAACAACACTTATAATATATCCTTTGTAGTGGAACATAGTCAAGAAAGAATTGTGTTCTTGGATGTTGAGCGTTATATAAGTGGATTTTAAATTAACAGTAGAATGTACAGGAAGGCAACGGCTTACTATTCTTTGTTGCATACAGGTAGTTCACATCCGAGATGTCAAATCACTTCAGTTCCTTTTGGAGAGATGATCAGAACAAGATGAAATTGTAGTGAAGATTTAGAATTTTGAAATACTTTGACAGATATAGTAAAAGTAATGATTTTTAATACGAGGTTATGATGGAGATGTAATCTTGAAAGCTAGGAGGAGGTCTCGGAAATTAAAATGAAACGAAACCCTTAAAAACGTTAGACTTGACAAGGAACAAGTAAACACTAGTGAGATTGGTTCCAGGTTTTCATTCCGCCTCTCATAAGTTGTATAATATACCTGGACGGCATTGGTCCCTACTTAAGTCAGATCGGACACTGCAACCTTTTATTACAGATTAGCCAAGTATTACTTTTTTTTTTTAAAAACACTTTATTGAGGCAAATGTTGCAAACCACAGTTGCATATGAAGAAAACAATGCCATGTCACAGAGTCTGTACGTAAGATTGTCAAGTAGCTTAATCCGCAAAGTGATGAGTACGTAAGACAGACATCCGGGTTGCACCATGCAGCATGAAAACTGTTACAGTAAAAAACATTTTCTAATAAAGCAACTTAAATACAAATTAAACAGTACCAATAGGTCAGAAAACAAAGAAAGAATAAAAAGGGACAACAATAACGATAAGTAGAGTGCAAGACTAGTACAGTAAAGCTATCAGTATCACATTAAGTGGCATCCTAGCCAATGACCACATCACCGTAAACATACCCGGAACCTTTCCACCCAGGAAGGAGTTGGACCAGCAGCATGAGTTCGCATAGTGCCGAGTCGTCGGTAAGAGCTGAAAGGTGGGCTGCGTGAGCGTGGAGGGGGCATACACCTGCATAGGCCCGAAGATCCCTAGTATCGGGAACAGCATCGGGGTCCCCGCCCATCAGGCCCCGTCTCCACACCAAGAAGGTAGTGGCCAACAGTCGCAGAGGCACAACCAGTGTGGAAGTGTGGAATGCGGGACCCAAGGTCTAACCCACTCCGGTCGGATTGTTGGGATGCAGGGACTGGGAGGGAGCCACTAGCGTTATATGTGAAATGTATTGGCGGTACGGACCCCAGATGTCTGTAGGGCGGGAGGAGGCCGGGAGTTGGTCAGAATAGTCCACACTATTTACATTGCAGAATGCCACGCTCCTAAGCCAAGTGGCAACTGAGGGAGCGCGTTTCGAGCACCATAGCAGCCCGATCTCTCTCTTGGCCAGAAGGAAGCAGATAGACGCCAATTTGCGGAGCGTGCGGGGGAATTTGGACATGTATCCCATCAGGGCAATTTCTGGAAGGACCGATAGGGACAGACCCAAGATTGCACCCAGTGTGTCGTGTATTTCAACCCAATAAGAGTGCAGCTTCGGGCAAGTCCAGGCAAGATGAGCGAAGTCGGCCTGGGGGGCATTACATTTAGGACAAGTATGGGGACGACTCGGGTCGACTCTGTGAGCCAGCGCGGGGGTGTGATACAGCCTACGAAGGAATTTAAAATGTATAAGTTTGTGCCTGCTGTTCATAGAAACTTCCCTGGTCATGGCACAACATGCGCCCCACTGGTCGTCAGTTATCTGGATGCCCAGGTCCAGTTCCCATGCGGCTCGCACCGCCTCGTCTGACACTGGAAGGGAGGACAGGCAGAGTTTGTAAAGTTTGGACTCAACGTGGGCCCCTGAAGAGGTCTGGATGATGTATGTGAGAGCCAGAGTGTCTGTGGGCGGCAACGGGAAAGTGGGGAATGTAGCCCGCAACAGTGCCCTCAGTCTTGCAAACACAAACGTGTCCATAAAAGTGCGGTCGGTGAAGCGGGGGTCTTCGGAAATAGAAAGAGCGTGGCCGTCAGGGAATAAGTCACCCATAGTGTGCAGATGGTACTTAGCAAGTGTTCGACTAATCAGTGTTTCGCCCGTAATGGGGAGCCAATGTGGGCTGGGAAGTGGGAGGGCTGGGGAGTATAGTATGTCTACGCGCAGCAAGCGTCTGAGTTTGTCCCAAGCCCAAGTCGTAGTAGTGAGAGGGAGTATGTCGTGAGGGTCGTGGGGGAAGCCTTTGGGAAGCATGGCATCCAGCAACACAGGGAGCGCTGCGTCTGCTTCGGGTTTTAAATGTTGAATCCTGGCATCTGGGTGGTACCAGGGGTGGGAGTAAGAGCATTGGGCCACCAGGTAGTATATGTGGAAGTCCGGCACCCCAAATCCGCCCCTCTCGTAAGGCAGTGTCAGCGTGCTCCAGGCGAGGCGAGGGCGTTTCCCCCCCCCAAACCAGTCTGAGTAGGGCTGTGCGCAATTGGGTGAAAAAAACCTGCTTTAAAGGGATGGGGATGTTATTGAACAGATATAAAAACCGGGGCAGAACCACCATCTTTACTATTGCTATGCGCCCAGCCATCGATAACGGAAGGCGGAGCCAGCGATCAGTGTTGTCTTCTAAAAAATCAAGGGCATGGCCATAGTTCAGGCGGATAATGGACGTAGTATCTAAGTGGATATGTATCCCTAAGTATTTGACTGAGTCCTCGCACCACTCCAGCGGGTGGGAGCAAGGCCATCTCGCCGTGGCGCTGGTGAGAGGGAACAGCTGCGATTTGTGCCAATTAACCCTTAGACCAGAATAGTCCCCAAATCGCGTAATTTCCGAAAGCAAAGGCTGCAGGTTGGACTCAGGGGTACGGACATAGAGAACCATGTCATCTGCGTAGAGTGACACCAGAAGAGGCCCAGTGCGGAACTGGAGCCCCCTGTGCAGATGCTTCTCTTGAAAGTGACGGACCAGGGGGTCCATGGCCAGTATGAAAAGTAAGGGGGACAGGGGGCATCCCTGTCGCGTACCCCTGGATAGAGTAAACCTATCGGTGACGGTGCCATTAAGGCGAATGCGAGCCGCGGGAGCTGTGTACAGCAATTCAACAGTCGCCACAAACATTGCAGGCATGCCCATCCTACGCATAACATCTAAAAAAAAGGGCCACTCCAGAGTGTCAAAAGCTTTCTCGGTGTCCAGAAAGACCGCAGCAGCCGGGACGTCAGGGTCAATTCTATGCAGAACCGAGAAAAGAGTGCGAAGGTTAAGGGAAGTGGATCTCTGAGGGACGAAGCCAGACTGTACCGGCGAAATAATAGAATTCACCAGCAGCGCAAGCCGCAACGCGAGCACTTTGGCCAGGATTTTGTAATCCAAGTTCAGGAGGGACAGCGGGCGATAAGAGCGGCAAACCGTTGGGTCGCGGCCCGGCTTGGGTAACAGTACTATAACCGCCTCACGGAGCGTGGGAGGGAGAATACCGGACTCCAAAGATTCGGCATAAACCTCAACCAGAATGGGCACCAGTTCCTCTTTGTACGTCTGATAGAAATCGGCCGTAAAGCCATCCAGGCCCGGCGCTGAAGACCCCTTCAGTGAGTCTATCGCTTCCTCGATCAACTCGGGTGTGATGGGATGTGCCAAGAAATCCTGCATATACCTCTCCAAGAAGACCATAGCTATTTCATCAATATAGGGACCCGGGTCACGGTGTTCGTCGGAAAGGGCAGACCTGTAAAGGCGTTTGTAGTAGGTCAGGAATGTATTGCATATGGCAGGAGTAGTGTAGTGTGGCATGCCATCGTCATCAGTTATTTGTGTAATGTACGCAGCGTGTCGAGGTGGGCGCAGCAATTGGGCCAATAGTTTGCCAGGTCTGTCTCCCTCACCGTATTGGCGCGCTGTGTGATACTTGCCCAGATACTTCAGCTCTCTGTCCGCCTCGTCCCTGAACTGCAAAAGGAGCTCAATGCGTTTCGCCTCGTTGACAGGAGAGGGATCAGCAAGAATTTGGGACTCGATGGCCAACAGGTCGGTCTCTAAGCGGGTCAGGGAAGTTCGGATTTCACGCAGCGCACCGACATGTTTGGTAATGCAGACTAGCCAAGTATTACTTATCGGAAAGGGAGGATATTACGAAATATGGTGCACCCCAGTTATCCTAAAATACAACAGACAAATGAAACCTGGTTGCACAGATTATCTAAAGGCTCATATAGATGTGGTATTTGCAGAATGTGCAAATTTCCTGTAAATGGTATTACTGAATTTGAGTATATTAACTTGCACAAATTGGCTATACGTACACATATTGATTGCACAACTAAATTTGTTGTTTTTGCCATTATCTTTAAATGTGGCAAGTTATATTTTGGGAGTACCATAAGATTACTGAAATATCTTATTTCGGAGCACTTTAAAGCTTTGAAGGAATAGAATGAATGGTATCCCACTGCAATACAAGCTCAGGATATTCATTTGAGTTTTAGATTTCATGGACTTGAATCTATACCAGTTGATACGTGAACTTGGGCTCAGACTGTGTGAAGCCCGATGGATAATGAAATGACATACAGTTGACAAGGGTTTGAATATAGACCATGATTTTCAATATTTCTTGGGTACGAGAATCCACGTGGAGCTTACTAACGCCTCTTAATCTAAGTTTACAAACTTTTAGTTGTCTCTTCTTCCTTTTTTCATTCCTCTCTTAAAGGGCTAATATGCGATCATGCTCACAATAAGTTTGGTTTGAATATTTGAAGACCGACTATGCTACAGTAGCTGACTGATTAATATACTTTTACTGTAATAGTTAGACTGTGTTAATGTGGTTGTGATGGTCGAGGAATATACCTATTATTTGGGTTCAATAGTTTACTAAATTGATTAAGGATAGAAAAAAATATACAGCCTAGCATTTACTTATTTGTTAGTGACAACAATAGCCAGCTGGTCCAGGATTTAAATAACCTGCTCGTGGGGTCTGTCCCGAATTAAGGCGATATTAAACGTTGATTCAGGATGCCTTTGGCAATAGTAGTACGAGATACCACTAATATGGTACGTTATAGGCAATCTTCGGTTTTTATTTACAACCGTACAGTTGATTAATAATTTAACATTTACCCTTGTTTATGGTATGATGCTTGTTTTCATTACTAATATGACAATAGATATTATTATTTGCACAGATGGCTCCAATAGGAGTACACTTCCAGTTTTTTGGTTTTGTTTTTTGGCGTTTTTGATACGATCATATTAGTGAGAAATAATTAATATTTATTTGTACCTATTATGGGACAGACATTACATTGAAGACCATTTCTATTGATGGGTTATAAGTTACCCCATAGTTATATTAATAGGTTTATCATTTACCAGGATGGTGCTGTTTTATTTCGCATTTATGACACCGTACCTATGTTAAGATGGCACTGATAGAGGGTGCCTTTTTTGTTGTTGTCCTAGTCCGTTGCCGATGTCTATTTACGATGTGTATAAAAGGATATTAAAGATGGTGCTTATGCAGAAGGCAGTTTGTGTGAGGAGTTACTCTCCTGCTTTCTGTTTATGATTTACAGGTGAGCAAGAACTAATACGTTACAAAAACCTGTGAATGTTTATGTACAATTACGGGACAATTATCTTTTTTTTATATAATTCATCGATGGGTTAGATGTGTTGGGTCAGATTAAATGATGTCTAGAGATACTTGAATTGTGTATTGATCGATTATATGTAGCAAGTTGAATATTGGGTAGGTGTGGAACTTAATAAAATATCTACCGGTCCATTGGCCAGGTTGCTTCATAATTGTACTTGTCCTGTAACAAAATCCATTTGTCCTGTTTGTGCCTTGTAAGGCAATGGCAAATTATAGCAGAAATCTCATTATATAAGAGGTTTGAAATAGCCTCTCTGATTATGCCAGGATTCCTTCAATAGTAGTGTTTTAATACTAGAAATTCCTTTATCTTGCCACGTTTCCGCAGATCTACATACTGGGGCTGAAGGTAATGGTGGTAATAACCAGTTCCAGGGTTGGAATGTCCTTTTGAGTCTGTGTAAACCTACTAACTTGCATGTTTTAAGGTGTTTCACCAACTCTTCTTTAATCTTTTCCCATACCGAGAAAGGTTGGACATTTACTCCTGACAATGGCAGACCTAAAACTTCTTCCAGGGTTGGGGAAAAAGTGGTTGGAGGGAAAGTGCTCATGCAGTTCACAAATATTTTTCTAGGAGTACTATTTCTTGGCCTACTTCAGTAAAGTCTTGTGAATTCAGGAAAGCTGTATATCTGCACTTAATTCATGGGCATGGGTGCACTTTTGAGACTTTATCTAATAACTAGCTTACCCGTCGCTTGTTGCTGCGATCTCCGAAGAAAGGAAATTCAAGGAAACTCGTTATGATAACATTCAATTTACATTGTCATTTTTATTGAAACGTATTCATTTTAATATGGAAACCATTTCAAAGTGTCGTTTTAATTCTATTTATTTATTCTAGTGCTTGTGGATACACGAGTTTTTTGTTTTTCCGTCTTGTGCGTATACCAGTATTCAAAAGATTATGAGGGCCCTGGGATGGCCGATATTAAAAAAAATTGATATGCCAGAAACCTTCGCGGGAGTGTGTCTCTCCTCTCTCCTCTTTCCTCTTTCCTCTGTTTGTTATAATGAGAGACAATTCTGGTAGCATTATACATAACCTCATATTGCTAAACAATGAAAAAGTGTGTATACATTTATATACACCGGAACCACTGTCAGTAGTGTATTCTGAGCTTACAACATTTACTTAGAGCGCTCACCATAATAAAGTCTTCGCATTAATGAACCATAAATACAAGTTTGAACCGCATTAACACATGGACACACATATTACATTTACTGCAAGCAATGCTTTTCCCTGATGCATATTGTGGTACTGTAAACTGGCAGCCAAAGGGGTTGTGCTGTAGGGGGTTGGTCCTACTTGTCCCAAGGACAAAATACACATGAAAACTTGTTGCCCTTGACCCCAAACAATATGTCCTGGATGTCGGGCTATAGGAATTCCACATCCCTGCTATTAGGTTAATTGGATCTAGACAAAATATTTTAAATTAATCTTTTTACCCTCAATACGGGCTGGTAGCCACGAAATTAGATAGGATTTAATATTAGTATTTTAATTTCAAGTATTACAATTATTAACGTAATTATATTTCCAGTTTATTACACAGTGAAACACTTGACTGTTGTACTTTATGCAGAATTACAAATTAATGATAACTGATGTGTTAGGTGAGTCTTTATCTCTAATCTCAACATGGTGAGGTTTCACATGTAATGTTCGGTGAGTAGGGAAAGTATTATGGGGAATTTGTATTTTGTCGCATATTGTCTTTTTTTTTTTATTTCAAACTCACAATATGGTGGTGTTAGACTTGTCATGCCTTCCTACGCATGATTAAAATTGTTTTAATATGTTACCCTTGTATTGACTTTACTAGCACTTTAATTTTGAATTGCTCAGAATTGCAAATAGCTGGTGATTTAAATGGCACATGGAGAATTTTACAACTAACAATTCAAGGTGTTACTTAGGAGCTATTACTTTTGCCTTGGGTTGTTTACGCTATGAGGACTATCATTGAATATTGTGAATTGAATGTAAAAATGCTAAGATTGTTTATAATTGTTTTCTAGCCCTGATGAAGTCAGTGGTATAATTCCCTCAGATGGAACATGCGTTGGCAGCATTTTCTTTTGGATTTTGGATGCTTTACAGTTCTAAACACAACTGGAAATATGGTGGGGACTGCATTTCGTTTTGGAAGTTGGCTGCTTTGGAATTACAAACAAAACTGGGAAATAAGTGGACATTTTATCTACATCAACGATTTGTGGACACGTTTATATTTAAACATTTTTGCTCAGGATTTCTTTAACAACATTGCACACACCGTTCATTGCTGTCTTGAACGAGAATTTTCCAAACAGCGGCCCTACTTTGTTAAAAATGCAGCAACATTTTGAAAACGGCAGCAACCAATGTCTCCCCAGGGGAGCAAGGAAATCCAATATTCTAAGCTCTATGATGTGAATAATAATCTAGCAATGGCGTACAGTGCCTTAGGTAGTGGGAAGTGATTGGGTCATGAAGTGTAAAATGGATCTCCCTTAAGAGCACATTCAATCAGGGATTTGTAAAGCGGGCTCCTCACCCGTGTGGGTCTTAAGGAGCTAGGGGTGGGGGGGTGCAGCTCCGAATCACTCGAAGAGCCAGGTCTTGAGGCCCCTCCTGAAGGTCTGCAGAGTGGGGGAGCGCCTGATTTTGACTGGGAGCTCGTTCCAGGTCTTTGCTGTGACGTAGGAGGAGGCTCTTCTGCCTTCTCTGGTTCTGTGGATGCGTGGGGTCTCTGCCAGGGCGAGGTCGGTAGAACAAAGGTTCATTATGGGTTCGTGGAAGGATACTCTCTCGTTGAGGTATTTGGGATCCGGTGTGGTGGTGGGATTTGTAGGCGTGGGTGAGTAGTTTGAAGGTTACTTTCTTCTCAAAGGGGAGCCACTGGAGGTCTCGTAGGTGCTGGGTCATGTGCTCGTGTCGCAGGGTTCCGAGGACGAGTCTGGCTGCGGTGTTCTGGATGGTTTGGAGCGTGTGTAGCAGGGTTCTGTTGATTCCAGCGTGGTTAGGTCTTCCAGGATGGCCCTGCGGTAGTGTGGCCAATATGCCCGGGTCCAAGTCTCCAAGGAATTGATGATTGTAAGGACTAGGTATTGGATGGAGTGGGCCGCCCATTGGAAAATAACCATCCCCTGCAAGCACGAGATCTGCTGTTGTGGGATAGTAAGATTGAGTGCTTGTAATTTGTTCATGTTAATCTTATAACCTGACATTGCCTCAAACTCAAACAGGATCTAGGACGTTTCTGCCCTAATCAAAATATTTAAGTGTGAATCTGGAAAGAACCAGGGTGTCTAAAATCAGGATAGGATTGAAGCTTCTTTGCCTCCCTTACAAGATATTTAAGGTAACAAATCTGTGGTTGTTGCATCACTAGAATCTGGAGAGTTTTGTGAAACCTTTGGAGGGTCATAACCGTAATATGGAAGATCCAACTATGAGTAATTCCAGGGTATAGAACACATAGATTGACATATCTGGCGGGTCCTGATGAAGGTGGTTTCTATCGCTGTTACCTTCCACCGAAACACGTTGACCAAGTCCATCTAAAACCCCACTGACTATAGTGTTATATATTGGGCAATAGACAAAACTTCAACAAAAGTGTTAACGTGTCCAGATGTACGAGTTTGTGATTGTGTATGAGTGAGAGAGAGAGAGAGAGAGTGTTGTGTTTGGTTTAGTTCTTTACCTGGTGATATGTGTATTTATATGTGTATTCGTATAGGAATAATGAATTGTGTATTATGATCTATTGATGACAACAATGTATTTTGTGGTGAGAAAATGTTTTTTAAATGGAAAATAATGATATGAAAAGAGGTTTCCTAAAAAAGAAAAAATTATTTCAATAAACAAAATGAGAAAGTAAAACAAATGTGTCATTGTAGTATGGTTATGCCCATGTAATTAGAGGTAACCCGAAAAATTAGGAGGTCACAAGGGAGTTGTTTCATTGTGACTACCTCAAACTCCTGCAGGCTCTGAAATACCGCTGGGAGGGAGGACTCCGGGTTAGCTAGGGTTAGCAGGAGGTCATAAGCAGAACGGAGAGATTTGTGTTCTCGCCCCCCAAATGAGATGCCGGATTCGTCCAGAGCCAGCTAAATGCGAATTGCTAAAGGCTCTACTACCAGGGTGAAAAGTACGCGGAATTAGGAAAGCCCTGGCAGGTTCCCCGTCGGAGCGTGAAAGGGCTAATGAGCTGGCCATACACCCTAATGCTTGCAGTGGGCTCAGTATAGGAGGCAATGATCTTGCTAATCCTAGCCAAGACCTATCTTAAGGACAACCACAAGTAGACCCAAGTGAATCTATCAAATGCCTTCTCTGCGTCTAGGGAAAGAAGGAGGGTAGAGATTTTAATCATGCAAGCCTTTTTCACTAGATGCATAAGGCGTCTAATGTCATCTGGGCCTTTTCGGTGTTTGATGAAACCCACTTGATCCGGGGTCGATCAAACCCATCAGGAGGTGCTCTAGGCAGTTAGCCAACATCTTGGTGTAAATCTTGGCGTTCGTGTTCAATAATGCTATTGGAAAATAGGAGGAGCAAAGAGTAGTATCTTTGCCGGGTTTGGGAAGCAGCATTATTTCCACCACTTGCATAATTGGCGTAAGGCCAGTGACTTGAGTAAGGGAGTTGTAGAGCACAAGAAAATGATCCTTTAACTTGGGGTGGGAGACTTCGTAAAAAGTAACCGGTAGGTCACCAGGACCTGGTGTTTTCCCCACAGGGAGGTCTCCAAGGCAGGCCTCGAAAAATCATAAATATGTTACTAGACCAGCAGTTCTACTGACTTAAATAATCTACTCAACCTATTTGTAATGCTCGTGACCCATAACTAGGTTTTAAATGATGGGATTGTGGGGAAATATTTTAGTTCCTTTAGCTGCCATTTTCATCATCACATACGAGAGCACCTTCAAATGTGCGAGTTCAGCATGTCTGCTGTACAAAAAACTCTTTTGTTTGATTTAATAAACTAAACTTTCTTTCCCATATTTAATACAAATCTAGTCACATATAGGATACACATGACCCCAGACTTGCCTCTTAGTTCATTAACAGCATTGTCTTCAGGGCAGGAAGGTTTCTCAAATCATGTTTAAAAATGATCACTTTTAATAAATATATAACTAAAGCATGAAGTGGTAGCACCCTATCATTTGTAATCAGCAGATTTTACATTGAAATGACCACAAATCTTCCCACTGACATGCGGCTTTACTGATAAAACTATATAGTGTACAAACAATGTTTGGAAATAGTTTCTGCAAATATGTCATCTCACATCACAAAGTAACGTGTTCTAGTTTGTTTTGCTCCTATTTAACTCTTGGTTTGCATTACATTTCTTAATTACAAAAAATGTGCTTTTGTAATTCCTGATATATTTTGAAATAGCCTGTAAATTAAAATTACAAATTTTTATAAATGTTGTGTTGGAGAAAAATAACTGATATCTTCTCTCACTTAACAAAAACCTCTAGTAAGGGAGGGAAAAATAAATCTCATTTTCCAAGCAGCAGTTAGTTAAAGACAAACTGACATTTGACCTTTCCTTTAACAGACCGCAAATGTGTCAAGATAAAAAAAAAAGATTTAATGGCATCTTTATTGCTCGTTCACTTTCTGAATGAACAGAACACCTGTTCCTTTCCAGTCCTAGTTTACTCACCAGATGGGACTAGTAGGTGATAAAAAATACTCCGACCTGATAAAATTTTACTCACGATTTGTGTTTTTTTTTTTTTTTTTTTTTTTAGGCCTGCAAGGGGCGTTTTAAGTCCTACTTCCGTGAATGGCACCTCTTAGCCCATGGGTATCTAAGTATCTAAGGGTAGCAGTCCCGACGGTACGAGTCAATGGGCGCTTGATTTCTCCCTCCTCCCCTAGTTGTGTAGAGAAGCTGGTAGTAGGCCTTGACTGCTCCCTTTTTAAAAAAAAAAAAATCCGATTCCCGAATTGAACGACCTGAATTATCCGTGCATAGTTTAGCAATGTGAGAGTGTATGTGTTGATTACGCAGCTTGCAAGCCAAAAGTGTGCCTACCTTGTATCCCCCATCGTAATACTTTTGTTAGAGTGCCAGTAGTTGGGCTTCGCAGTGCTGCTAGCTTTGGTCGATTGCACGCAGTGTTTTGTTTGTGAAAGCCTTCCAAGGAGCGGATCTCCTCAGTGAGATTAGTTTCAAATAAGCACACCTTGCATGACTTGGGTATTGCTATAGAGGAGATAGTGCCCCATATGGTTGCCTTGACGCTGTCTCTGAGTATGTGACGGGGGCAGTCTGGCTGGGCATGGAGTTGAAAATATTCAGATATTGCATCCTAGATAGTTGCTTTATCTTCCAGGTCGTACAGTAGCTGGGGAGGGAGGTGCCAGCTGGAGGGGGTGGGAGGATGGCAGGGGGGAGTTGGTAGATTCGGGACCCTTCAGGAAGGAGTGCGTAAGAGATAATCAATACAAGAGTAGGACAGAAGAATATGGGAATAGTCTTGCGCATCTGGTTGTAGGTGGCACCAGACGTCGACTAGTCCGGCATCAGTTAGTTCCCCTAAGCTAGCCTGATATGGTCCCCGTACCCTGGAAGTGTCATGTTTCTGTCTAGGTCACGATCTAAGACTAGAATCCCCTCCCACAGTGAGATTCCCCATGGCTAAGCCAAGTTGGTCCTGAAGCACTTTGCGAAGGAATGCACCCTGTGCCTAGTTCTGTGCCTAGTTCTGGGTGTGTATACTGAGGAAAGTCAAAATAGTATGCCCCCTCTCCACCGTCAAAGTCAGGAAGCGCCCTCCCAGGTCTCTAGTTACTCCCAGGGGTTTAGAATAAAATCCATGTTGCATAGGTTAGCCACCCCATGCGTTTTAGAGTTGATGTAAGACCAATGCTGACCAGGATAGCATGGATGAGCCATGCAGTGGCGATCCCCCAGAAGCAAATGTCTTTTGTTAAAAGATAATATCGGGGTCCTGCTAAAGGAGGTAGTGCCATATCTACGTAGGCGTGCTGGGGGATTAAGCCCTTGGACTTTCAGGGACAGGAGTTAAGTATTTGACAAGGTCTTCGTACCCTAGACGGTGTGAGTAATGCAATGCAGCAACTGTTCTTGTTCCATCGGAGCGTGAGTCCAAAAGCAAAGTGCCTAGGTCAGCCCCGCCACACGCTCCCCAGATACATGTCCAGGGAAGCACATGGGCACAACTGAGATGTGAGCAAAACAAAAGGGCCAACAGGGCCCAACATGACTGACCACTCCATCAGATGAGAAGCCCCACCAATTTCTGGAAAGGTGTCACCCTTGACGGAGTATAGATCCTTCGTGAGGAAGGGGAGACCGGGACAGAGGCGCAAAGCCAAGCCCTATGTAGCAGGAGAAAGGTACTTCAAGCCAGCAAAACAATGCAAATAGGTGAGCCAGGTCCCTGGGCCCTGCTGTAAAGGAAAAACGTGTACGTTTTAATGCTCCAAAACTAGCACAGCTCTGATGTGAGCAATATTCTGAGATGGTCATGTTTTTCAGTGGAGAAACTGTGAGGCTTCCTGTTTCATATTTTGCAAGTGAGGTATTTTGCAGTGTGGAGGAACGTTGCCTTGCTGTTGAGGTCACAACCACATCCACCAACCTTGCTCCAAACTGGGCGCCAGCTGTCTGGTCTCTCCGGTGGGAGGGGTTCGGGGGTTGAGGGCTCCTGGCCAGGGGACCCCCTCAGGAAAGCTCAACATATGTTTGTCCTTGGGTGGGGGAGGTGGGTGGGGAGACGTCTGGAAGAAGAAACGGAAACCAATCCACTAGGATCAGGCTACCCCCAGACAATGCAGGGCTCCAACTTGTTCATGCAGGCTGCAGTCTGGTGGCGAGTCATGGGGTATCGGTCAGGGAGCAGGGGTTCTTGTCTCCGCTGGTGGGACCAATGAGGAGCAACAAGGGCCCACCCCATTCAAAGCGCAGGGAGGAGTGTGTCAGGGGCCCAAAGTTCAGCCATCGGCAGGCCCCTGTGCCCTTCGTAATAAGCAGCTAATGAGGAGGGGGCAGTGCTGAAGCCAACGCCCCTCGGTGCTACCCTGCGATCTTGGGGCTCTTCTAGAGGCTTCACACCTGGGCAGCGTTCCCTTGGGGCCTCTCTGGAGGGTGGGTCAGATGTCAAGACCGGGCCCACTGTTCCCTCATGAGGGAATTTCACTCCATCTGCCCCCGGACACAACTGCTGTCCTGCCAGCTCCCGTGGGGGGGGCACGCCATGTCTGTCTGCTTCGCCGGTCCCAAGCAGGCCGGAGCATTCATCAATAAGCCAGACCTCGCCTGAGGTTGTAGTGTGCAGCTCACCTTGCCTCCCCCCCCCCCCCAGTGGGGGGGATTAACCTGGTGTTGCAAGGGCCGAAATGCCGGGCATCCGCTCTTGGGACCAGCTGCTTCCTGCTGACTAGCGCCCGGGACACAAGTCGGCCTGTTATGATGATGGCGGCCCACTCGCTCCCTCAACACCTTTTAGCCCCCTTTGCCTAAGGGTTGCCCCTGCCACCAGAGTTGAGTCTCCACAGCTCTCCCCTCGTACTCTGCGATGGGATCCAGTGGTCGCTCTGCGCCATCTCCTTCAAAATGGCTTCAGCACTCCAGCCCAGCAAAGAATTGGGCCCGCCACTTCTCCAGAGAAAGGTCCAAACTGAAACTTCAGGGCCTTCCAGGTGCAGGCCCCCTCATGGGCTTTAGGGACCTCCCAGCTAGGCCGAGTTAGAGCAGCTGAGCAAGCTGGATATGCTTGGAGGCCCACAGGAACCTGGACCTTGGACGAGCAGTTTCCTACTCCATTCCAAGTCAGGCCACACCCCCCTACCTGGAATTTTAAAAGAGTTTACTGATCTCCTTAGCAGATGTTCATAATTAAGGCAATCACGTAACATGGCAAAGGAGTTATGATTTTGACTGCATCTACAGAAGCAAGAATATAGCTTAATAGCCTGCTGTAGTGGGCTATACCAGTCATTAAAGGCATGCTCCTGCGTTAACAAGGGAGCAGGCCTTTAATGGCCGGTATAGCCCAACTGGGGCGAGATATAAAGGTATTGGTACATTCCACCCCATCAGGACAGAATGTTCTAATCAGTAAAACAAAGGCCTCATGGAGCCCGAACTGCTTGAAATCTCCTCTGGCTCCGTGAGGCCTATGTTCACAGCTATTGCTATGAATGTGATCCAGCGCTGCTCTCAACAACCCTCCAAACCTTCACAGAATACTCAGGAGCTATCACACTTCACTCGACGGTGGGGCCCTTAGCACCCAGAGTCACTCATTCCCACAAATCACACTGCTCCCAAGATCAGTGAAAACTAGAGGAAAAGCTACTGGACAGCAGAGTACCCTAATTGATATACAATTTAAATTCTATACATTATATACATGTACGTTCTATGGACATCGCCATGGTATTTTAAATTCATAAAAAACAACATTAAGGCACCCCACGGGGGGCGTGGCTTGGACGCCGATGTAAGGGGCAGCGGAGTAAAGAGCTCCTCCGCGGCCGCCCTTCTCCCGTCACCATCCTGACCACCGATCCGGGTCCCGACCCCGGATTGTCAACCTCTGCTGCCCGTGCCTCTGCTGACCGGGGATATTATGAACAACAGGGTTAGACCCATAAAGTCAAAGGGACCTGGGTAAGTATATTGTAATGGACAGAGGGGTCCCAGACTGAGAAAATAGATAATTATAAAATATACAAACAATGAAAAATGAAATACGGAAAGGGTGACAGAAGTGCAATGTTTTATTCACAGCGCACTCTTAACCTATTTATGGTTACACAGTAAGCATCAAAAGAATGAAGGTGAGGGGGGAGGGGGTTTGTGTGGGGTAAAGTTAAAGATAAGATAGATGTGACTCACTTTTACATGAGTTTGTGACATTAAACATACATTGAAATTCATGTATATACTCTTATTTGATGGTCCCCATCGGAAGGGGCCTCGTATGGTATGCACAAATCAGATACAGTTTATTAAACAATCAAGCTCCTGAAAGGCTGTATAATTCACGCTGGAAAAGGAGTTGACAGGGTAGATAGCAGTCTACGTTTCGACCCAAGGATTTGTAGGATGACTGATCCTTACATGGCGGGTCTTCATCAGGACATGTGAGGGAAGGGCAAACCTCCTAGGGTCAGGAGGAAAATGAAAATCAATTACTATAAGGGCTCAAAAGGTCCCTAGTAACCTAGCGGGTTTACCGCTTGGTATTCTTCATCTGGCTTTCTTTATCAAGCGCTTCGGATAGCCGCGTTCCATCAATCGTTCTGCAAGGTTCTCAGATTGCTCCATATAATCTTCCTTTTTGCTGCAGTTGCGATGGATTCGCAAAAATTGACCAAAGGGCAGGTTGTCTCTAAGGCCTCTTGGATGATGGCTAGAATATTGCAGTAACGAATTTCTCTCTGTTGGCTTTCTGAATAAAGTAGTATGGAGCGCCCCATCTTCAGCAATGATAGAGAGATCCAAAAAGTTTATGGTTTTTTTGGTCAAATTGGATGGTGAATTGAATATCTGGTGATCTCATATTGAGCCAAGTGAAGAAGTCTGTGATTTCAGTTTCAGTTCCTGCCCAAATTAAGAGGATATCGTCAATATACCTCATCCACATATGTATATTTGATCTGAATGGGTTGATGTCATTTAGTACGAATGTTTCCTCATACGTGGACATACAAATTATAGCTAAATCAGGGGCAAAGGCCGCCCCCATTGCCACGCCTTTAGTCTGGAGGTAGAAATGCTTTTGAAACAAGAAAAAATTGCGCATCATGGCAATTTTAAGGAGTAAAATGATGAATGACGTAGGGACCCGGACGGGTGCTTCTCGTTTGTTCAGCGCAATTGTTGCCTCCACCAATGCCTCTTCTTGGGGTATACTCGTGTAAAGCGACACTGTCGCATGTTGCCAGTAGATCATGTCTTGGATCAAATAGACGGCCGTCTATAATGTTGATCGTATGTGTGGTATCACGTAAGTAGGTCGCGGTCTCTTCGGCCAAGGGTTTCAGAAAGAAGTCTATGTATCTACATAAAGGTTCCAGTATTGAGCCACAACCGGAGACGATCGGTCGTCCTGGAGGCTCTGTAGGTCTTTGTGTACTTTAGGTAAAGTATATATTGTTGGAATCCGTGTGTTTTTCTGATTTAGATATTGGAACTCATGTTCAGATAGAAATCCTTGTTCCAAACCCTCTTGTGTGACTCTCAGGATCTCAACAGCAATATCTTTAGATGGATCACCAGGGAGTTTCTTATAGCTGATTCCATCCCCTAGCTGTCTCATGATCTCTTTTGCATAGTCGTCCACACCTTTGTCGCCCGAAACTGACTGGCTCTTCAACTCCTTCTTTCAGATACGGGCTGTCGGGAAATCATAGCGATTCATGTGAAGCTACAGGTAATCCCCTTTCTCAATGAAACGCCCTGTATAACCACACGCAATGTGACCCGATGGATTCACTCCTCACTTAGTTCTCTCGCTCCTTTAGATCTTCTATAAAAAACAACTTTGGCCGCAGCATTTCACCCACCGACCCGCACATGCGGCAGGTAATCATGATTTACCGAATGTCGAGAGCACAGCATGTGGCTCTCTGTGTGTATATAGCCCTCAGTGTTTTTAATGAAGAATACCAAGCGGTAAACCCGCTAGGTTACTAGGGACCTTTTGAGCCCTTACAGTAATTGATTTTCATTTTCCTCCTGACCCTAGGAGGTTTGCCCTTCCCTCACATGTCCTGATGAAGACCCGCCGTGTAAGGATCAATCATCCTACAAATCCTTGGGTCGAAACGTAGACTGCTATCTACCCCGTCAACTCCTTTTCCAGCGTGATTTATACAGCCTTTCAGGAGCTTGATTGTTTAATAAACTGTATCTGATTTGTGCATACCATACGAGGCCCCTTCCGATGGGGACCATCAAATAAGAGTATATACATGAATTTCAATGTATGTTTAATGTCACAAACTCATGTAAAAGTGAGTCACATCTATCTTATCTTTAACTTTACCCCACACAAACCCCCTCCCCCCCACCTTCCTATTTGGGCACAAAAAAACAAAAGTTATTGATTTCATTCTTTTGATGCTTACTGTGTAACCATAAATAGGTTAAGAGTGCGCTGTGAATAAAACATTGCACTTCTGTCACCCTTTCCGTATTTCATTTTTCATTGTTTGTATATTTTATAATTATCTATTTTCTCAGTCTGGGACCCCTCTGTCCATTACAATCTGCTGACCGGGGAGGCAACGAGTGAGGCATCCTGGGAGCAGAATAACGAGCTTGAGGAGGGCACCCGAGGCGGCTTGGCCGGAGGCTCCTAAGATGGCGGCTGAGGTCGTGGGAGTTGATGTCTGATCAGTGCTTCCCTCTGCAAGCGGCGCGGCTCCTGCTGCACTGAAGGGGGAGCGGACGGTGAGGGGGCCCCGGTGCGGCGCTCAGAGAGTGCGGAGGTCGTGCAGTGCCTCTGACTGTCCGGTGAGGCGGCTATCGATACCCTGCCTGACTTTTAAGATGGCGGCACCCTAGTGGCGCCAGGACAGTGCAAGTGGAGCGTCTGCCTGAAGCCTGCGGAGCCCAGGAGGGCAGTGGCGATCGGATTGGGACTCGGCCTGGGCGAACTAGACTAGCACTGGAGAGCCGAGAGTCCTGTGTATGGGGTGGCTCTGCTTGGAGATGCAAGATTGCGGCTCGCGACTTCCCTGGCCCTACATATGGTCCCTTGTCTCTGCGCAGTGCCCCCGTACCGCCGCACCTGTGGTGCATGACCCCGAGAAGTGACTCTTCCCCCGGCGCGATTTGCGGACCCTGCTGGCTGGAGGGCGTGAGCTTACACGAATGACTGGTCTCATGACGGTGGTCACCTTGCAGGGGCCTATGATTTGAGCGTGGGGCCCACCCTGGAGTTCTCCCTCTGCTGCTGAGACCTCGTGCGGCAACCCACAGACAGCGGAGCCCAACACTGATACCTCCCCTGGCGCTGAGGTGATAGAGGAGGAGACCACGGTTCAGTCCTGGGGAGTTACCTGGGGGAGCCGCCCTTCCTCATGCTGGCGTCGGCCTACTGATGCCGTGGCGCTATCTGTACGAACATTGACTGCACACTATTGGGCTCCGGGAGTTTGCGGATAGCTGGCGGTGCCTGGAGTAGGATTGCGGAGGTCTGAGCGGCGTGAGGTTACTGCCTCATATTTACAGACCTTGTGGTCTCGTGATTGGAGGACGACGAGTGGCATACCTGTGGGTGTGCTCTGGGGCGACGACCTGCTCCGTGACTGCCGCTGACTGCCACAAGGGCCCATCACTGAGGGTCGCCGCTCGTAAGTGCCCAGCACCTGACGGGGGATCCAGTCTGCTCTGCGCTGTCTACCGCCGGGGCTCCTCTGGTCCCTGAGTTAGGCGCCGGAACTGACCACTAGTACACGATCACAAGATGGTCAGGGTGAACAGGAAGAAGGGCTTTGAGACGCTGCGCCTCGATGTTCCGGGACACTCCGTGGAGGAAGACGATGCAGCGCCTGGACCGGGAAGCTCCGTACAGCCACGGGATCCTTCCCTGAGTGACCTTATGGAAGCCATTGTGGCCTCAAGGGAGGCACTGGAGAAAAGAATGAACTCCATATCCTATCTCTCTTGAAAGATGATCACAGGAAGTTGAAGGAACGGGTGGCGACTTCGGAGACGACCATGAAGGACATCCCCGATGAGGTTGCTGCCCTGAAGTAATCGCTGGCTGATGTGGCGCAGAAAGTCCGTGTGTTGGAGCTCCGGGCCGAGGACAGCGAAGGGCGTTCTCGACGCAACAACCTCCGTATCGTTGGTATTCCGGAGCGAGAAGAGGGCCCAGATGCAGTGACTTTCATGGAAGAGTGGTTGAGGGCGGAGGTGGCTCCAGAAGGGCTTTCTGCATTTTATGCCCTGGAACGAGCCCACAGGGTCCCAACGCACCCGCCCAGGTCTGGAGCCCAACCGCACCCGATGGTGGTACGACTCCTTCACTACAGAGATCGTAATCATATTCTCCAGAAGGCCAGGGAGCTGCAGAACCTACGCGTCGCCAACAGTAAAGTCATGATCTTCCCGGATTTCACCAGGGACGTCCAACGGCAAAGGGTCTCCTTCTTGGCGGTCAAACGGAAATTACGAACATTGCAACTGCCCTATGCAATGTTGTTCCCGGCCAGATGGAGAATTACGGCCGATGCTGACACGCATTTTTTCCTTGCACTGCAAGCGGCTTGGGATTGGATTGAAGCCAGGGGGGACTCTGGTGGGGTCGCCTCCCCTGAGACCTGGCCTCGGCGACCCTCCCCCGACTTGACACCGACGCGGCGGCCCGGCTCCCCTGCCGGCTGGCAACAAGAACGGAACAAGGCGGTGCTGGCGGTGGCGGCCATCAGCCAAGGAGACGTCAGTCCCTCCAGTAACATTTCGGAGCGCTCGAAGAATGGCGATCTGAGCCCAGGTTCCAGCAGTGCTCATGGTCTTTCGGAGGCGGACTTGCCGATAGTCCCTCCACAAACAGCGGATGGAATGTTTGGTTGATGGGACTGTGAGGACGTTGAGGACACTTCTGTAAGGTACTGGGGATTTGCGATACATCTTGACCACAGGTTATAATGGCTGGGGGCAGTTGGTTACAAATACTCCGTAATGCTATATTGGGGAGGACCTGTTGTAGGGCCCTGAACCTTGGGAGAGGGGTGGGGGGACCTTCCGGACCTTTTGATTAGACGTTCCAAATATCCTGACCTGTTCTAGACGCGATGCGATTTGTTAGCTTGGTTTGGATGGGGATACCATGTTGGATGTCTGTCCTCGGGAGTGGGAGTTGGGTAGGTTTGGACTGCTTTGTTTATGGGATTAGTTTTCAGGGACCTAGGCGTGTCGGAGAGAGCTATGGGGGGGGACGGTCAAGTTCTATGTTGTCCGCAATGGGACCCGCCTTAGGCTACAAATGTCTCACGTGGAATGTTAGGGGTATGCACACCATGCATAGGCGGCACAAGATCCACTCTTATTTAATACGAAGAGGTATTCATATTGCCTTCCTACAGGAAACACACCTCTTGGCACAGGAAGGGAAAGCTCTGCAGCGACGATGGAGGAGGCAAGTTTTCCACACTGTCTACTCGGCCTATGCTAGGGCGGTACTAATCTGGGTGCGGGCGGGGGTTCCCTTCCAATGTACAATGCAGCTAATTGACCCAGAGGGTAGGTATGTGGTAGTGCGGGGGAATTGGATGGTAGAGATTTGACGTTGGGATGTCTGTATGCCCCAAATGTAGAGCAGGCTATCTTCTTTTCCTCGTTGTCCCGTAAGCTAGCTCCGGTCCTGGTGGGTCCCTTGCTCCTGGGAGGGGATTTTAATTGCGTCACAGATATTGCCTTAGACCGTTCACACCCCCCTTACCTAATGCACCAGCGGGTAAACTGGCGCTTTGCGCGTTCTGCTTGGCAACGACAGTGGGGATTGATTGACTCCTGGACGGCTCACCATCCATTAGACAGGGACTATTCCTTCTTCTCCGCCCTCCACGAATTAAATGTGCGCATAGATGCCTTCTTGAGCTCCCCTGACGTGCATGGGGAGGTCTGCAATAGTGAGTATCTCACGCGCACGATCTCTGACCATAACCCGCTCAGCTGCAGTGGTCGCAGCGTCGCCCGAGAATCCCCACCTGGAGACTGCGCCCAGAGGCGCTTGAGGATCAGGTCTTCCGGACAACGATAGCCTCGAGTATAGAAACCTATTTTCAAATTAATGAGGGGTCCGCGGGATTGGCCGCCCTTGAGTGGGATCCCTTTAAAACGGTAGTGAGAGGGAGATGCATTGCAACGATATCGGGTGCTCGGAAGACCTTACTACATGATATCCGGCGGGAAGATGAGAGGTTACGCACCCTAGAGAAAGATCGACCGTAACGGCCGGATAAGCAGGAGGCCCTATTGGAGGCTAGGGAAGCTACGGCGGCAATGGTGGAACATGTCCTCTGTTTTGATTACAAGTCCTATCTTACAGGGGCGCACTCGGAACGAGATAAAACGGGAGCCCTTCTGGCCTGGTTGGTCAACCCGGCTCGCCGAGGCTCGGTTATTCTGGAGCTCAGGGTTCATTTGGGTGTAACCCGGTTTGATCAACATGGAAATAACGAGCTATTTTTCGATTATTACACAGAGTTATACCGCAGTAGGGTACTACCTTCGGAGGCCGACTTGTAGAGATTCCTGGACGGAATACACTTGCCGGAATTAGAAGAGGAAGATGCGAAATTGCTGGGTGGTAAGATAGAGGTGAGGGAGGTGAGGGTGGCCATTACGAATATGGCGCGGAATAAAGCACCAGGCTCGGATTGTTTCCCGATGGAATTTTATCACACTTACATCGACCTCCTGGCGCCCCGGCTGGTGTGGCTTTATAATGAGGCTAAAAGGTTGGGTAGATTGCCGGAGACTACCGGGGAGGCGATTATTGTTCCACTGTTAAAACCGGGCAAGCAGCCTTGGGACAGGTCGGCTTATCGCCCGCTGTCTATGCTCAACCTGGACTATAAAATCTTGAGTAAAATACAGGCGACGCGATTACTCCCTCACATGTCCACACTGATTCATGTGGATCAGTCCGGATTCATCCCGACCCGCAATACCGCGCTTAATATAAGAAGGCTCCTACATGTTTTGGAAGCGGACACCTATGACGTGGATGTGGCGGCGGTGTTTGCCGTCGACATTGAAAAGGCGTTTGATAGCTTGGAGTGGCCTTACCTTTTTCACGTTATGCGCGCGATGGGATTGGGCCCGGACTTTGTGAGCTGGACGGCTCTCCTGTACCAGATCGCTACGGCTAGGGTCTGAACGGGAGGAGTGATCTGAGGTATGCGCCAGGGTTGCCCCCTCTCCCCATTATTGTTTGCCATAGCGGTGGAGCCTTTAGCGGCGCGGATTCGATTGGGCCAGGTATACCAGGGATTGGATATTTATGGGCAAGTGCATCATATTGCACTGTACGCTGATGACCTTTTGACGTTCTTGGCGGATACTGATGACTCTCTGCGAGGAGCGAAGTCCCTACTGAAGTCGTTGAGTGCGGTGGCTGGGCTCAAAGTTAATTGGGCGAAGTCGTACCTGTTCCCGACTAGTGAGCGCGGGGAGTGTCCGCATTCTACTGAAGGGGTGACCTGGGAGGGGAGATGTTTTCCCTACCTGGGCACGGCAATCTACCATGACAGGGGGGACATTCTAGAAAGTAATGTAGGGAAGGTGATAAGGAGCACTAGAGCGAACTTTGATTTCTGGAGTACGCTCCCGTTGTCTTTGGCGGGGAGAGTGGCACTCCTTAAAATGGTGACCCTGCCGAGATTGCTCTACTTTTTTCGGACTCTCCCGATCTGGATTCCGGCGAGTTATTTCCGTCGGCTACGGGTGATGGTTAAAGGCTTTCTATGGGGATCGGGCAGATACAGGGTGGCGCACAGCACACTTCTGAGACCCCGAGTGGAGGCAGGGCTGGCAGTACTGGACTATGAGATGTATTACCTGGCGGCTCCGCTGCAGTGGCTTACACAGTGGGTGGCGAGAGCCACGAGAGAAGAAGGTGAGTCCGGTGACCCGGCGGGACCCGTTCAGGTCTGGTCTCGGATCGTTCTCTGCCTCCCGATGGGAGATTTGCACCTCTCTCAGGAATTTTCCCCTGTGGGGTATGGGCATTAGGTGGTTGGTTTTCTTGTTCACAAGGGTAGGGAAGGTTTGAGGGGGGTGGAAGGATGAGGGAGGGATGTGGGTTCGAGTTGGAGGAGGATGGAGGGTGATTGTAGAAGATATAGCTTGATGCCTCTCGGGAATTACGTAGCAGTCACCTGGACATTTGAATCCGATTTACATACCACGTTGGGCAAAGACAATCTCCGCTGTATGTGTAATAGGCGTGGGATAGTGGTGATGAGGGGATGGACTTACTGATTTTTTTGTCACAATGTCGTCTTCTCTGTGTATAAAACAATAAAAATTGTGTGTTGAAAAAAAATTAAGGCACCCCACTATTTTGGTCGATGGACCAGCTAGTAGAAGTTAGTTGATGGAAATCAAGATCAGCTTAATTCACTATTTATATAGCTTTATATCTCTTATTAACTCGAATAGTTTGTCATGACTTTAAGTTTAAACTTCTAACCTTTTATTCATAAATTTTATTAAAACATTTTTCTATTATTTATTTAAGAAGGGAAAAATGAATTCAATAATTTTACTTTGATTAGTAATACAATTTAGAAAGAAGAAATTTGAAAGCCATATTACCAATTTTCCTTGTCATGAGGAAAAGAACAGGAATAAACAACACAGGTTCCCAATATCAGCCGCTCTATCTTCCTCTGTGTCTACCGCCCATCAGGACTCCGCATTCAATTCTATACCCCGTCAAAAGTTAAAGTCAAGAACATTTCTAAGTCTTTTTGCACCCAAAAATCATTCAGTCCGACAGCATGTTGTGGTGTGAAAATAAATTCAGGAACAGCTTTTTTTTCCCTCTCCTGTACTGGTTCTTTTATACCCTTTTTCACTAACTATCTAACTAACATTTGAAACTTTAGGGTCCATCCTCATTGTTCCATTCGAGGGGTGGTGAAGATCACCTCATTTCGTTAAGTCCAACATTTTGCAAAGTCACTTCCATATGTCTCATGTGGTCATAATTGTTCATTGTCAATACACATCATCCTTTATGTCGATACTTCACTCAATTTTCCCAGGCTCACAAACTTGAGCATCTTTTTGGCATCAATCCACTTTTCTGGGTCACGCTGACCTTGACATAAGTAGCCCAGGCACAGGCCGCTCATACATCTCTCGAGCACAGTCGCGCATGCGTAGAGCCATACTCTTTCGAAGTCTTGCAAAATTGCCATTTTAATGTAGGCCACACGGGCCTTAATGGGAACTAACACAGAAACAAACACAACAAACGTTAGATTTTGAAGTAAAGCCCTTCTGTTTACCTCTCACCATTCTAAGCTTTACCCTGTTATTGGTTTCCTAGCAAAAAGCAACGAAAATGCACGGTTTACTCACCAATTTTGTTTGTTTTGCCATGAAAATACTTATAATAAGCATACATGCATAGCTCTGCTCACTTAAAAGCATTATTGCACTATGTTAGTATGACGATTTCACAGGATTAATGTATTACAGTTTGCAACGTGAACAAATTAGTATCCCACATGTACTTTTCTGTGTGTGCTTTTTCTCTTTGTTTAGTTTTAACACTCCACTCGATTAATACATGTTATAGTTATGGGAAATTAACTTTAAAAGGGGTACACAAAAGTTTTTGTCTCTCCCTTGCTCCTTCAATTCTCCCCTTTGGTGATCTCATCACCACACAACACCAAAACTGTTTGGAAAATGTTCAATTAAATGTTTCAGGTTCTTTTCAGTTAGTTGACTTAAACTCTTGTATCGTCCATTTTCTTTCTATCATGGTACATTTTCTCTTTGAACTCTTCCAATTCTATTTCTCCCTTCTCATGTTCCCTTTCTTTACTATCTTCAACTTTCTTTTTTATAGACTTTTTAATGTTTCTCCTTCTTCTACATTTACAAACTAATCTTAGTATTAATATCATAACTATCATTACAGTCAGTGGAATTAACACTTTCCCTATTATTGATCTACCTATTTCAAGAAACCATTTCTTTACAGCTGAAAACTCTTACCAAGTTTCTCAAGAACACCGTCAACCTCCAGTGGAGCAATTTCCTTATGTAATTCAGTAATATTTGTAATATACCTTTAAATATTTTTACTTTTGTCTGGGATATAAGTACAACAGTGCTGTACTTTCATAATATCACAGACTCCTTCTTTTGCCAATATTATGTCAAGAGCAAGTTTGATTTTGCATCACCGTAGCTCTCATAGCAACCAGTTCAGTTTTTATCATTAAAAATCCTCCAGACGTATCTGTTGATAAACTATCCACTACCGTTGACAACTTTCGAATTTTGTTTGCATTAAAAGATATGCCCACTGCTGGTATCAATCCTCCAAAAACATCACCCATTATTTCTAATACACTTTCCCTTCTCCTACGTGTTAAGGGTTTGCCAATTTCATGAATTCCATTAGTTCCTCTATCTACATGAAATATTTTAGGAAAGACCAAACCTACATAACCGGATCCATACCAGTGGTTCTGTAATCTATAATAAGCCTTATTATCACATAAAAAGTTAATTCCAGGAAAAACAGGATCATTTCCACCTTTAAATCCCCATCCCCCTTTTATAATATATGTATCTTCAAATTTACTTGCACCCACAAAATAATTGTCATACAAAGTGTTCTCTTCAAATACATAATTTCCCCATTTGTGGTGTACATTCACATTATTTCCCTCAATATTCTCATCCTCAAAGGTCCATTGTTGATTTTGCTTTATTTGCAGTTGATTTTCAGTTGATTTTCTTTTGTATTGGATTCTCCTTTCCTCTAAGAAAGCTTTCTCCTCATTCCGCATTTTACATGTCAAATTATGTTTAAACGCTAGAAACAGGAAAGAAAGTTCGGTACCCCAAGTGTACCTACCCGAATTATCGTTCTACGACAAACTGCAGATGTTATTTAAAGGGAGGCTAAACTGCATAAGGGATGGGCACAGGAAAAAGTCTGGTAGAAATAATAAATATTTATTAGTAAAATCCTCACTCATCAAACATAGTTGATGACATGCTTCATCATAGGGTTTTACCAGGGAGACCGAATGTCTCCCTGGTATTCTACCACGCCTGTGTTACAGCGGAGCAGGTTTCAACAAAACGTGTGGTGAAAAAGGTGTTCAGAGGTGGAATTAAAAAATGGCACGCTGTACTCAAGAAATGGATTTAATAAAGAGTCAGATTACCATTATTAAAAGCTAGTGATTCGGACATTATTGGCCAGCAATTTGAGTCAAGTATGTCCTTGGTGAATTAAAAGTTCAACATGTTTCTGCTTTCAAAATGCTATATTCCGCAAAGCTTTCATCAGGACCGAAAAAAGAAAAAGAAATCCTAAATTCCCAGGCGGTCTACGCACCCTAAGGCGTACCCTAACCTTGGGAATATGTGTGCAAATTATGCTAAACTCACGGTTTTACCCGGTTGTAGGTTTTACTCGGAATTCCCGGCACCTACCACTCTGTAAGAAAAGGATCAAAATCAAACCCACAACCAGAACTTTGCTTACACCATGTTAGATTATGTCAATGCAAATATTCATTTTTCATCAATTTAAACCAAACCATGTGCTTCCTGTGCATTATTATAATGACCATCATATGAATGTGTATATATGCACAAATAACCCAAAATTCAATTAAGGGTGTATAGACAGGACCAACCAATCCTGTTGTTTCCTTATGCAGTGAGGCAGGTTCAGCTCTGCATATATTACAGCCTTAGTTAGACTTCATTTACTATTGTGATTAATTTCTCACTCCCAACAGATTCAAAAAATGATCGCCCCCAACAGATTCATGGATTCAACCATCATGGCAGTGTAATCAGAAAGAAAACATCTGTTAATCCCTTATTTCCTAATCCTGAACAGAAAAGGAAAAGTTATCCCGTCAGACACTTCACATGAACATGGAAGACATTAAAAACATTACGAGAGGCGGACTTTCATAAGAGGAAGAACGACTTACTTTGGTAACAGTGGCTCGCCCCTCACTTTTTTCATAAAACTGAGGGGCGAGCCACTGTGGGAAAAGACGATTACGGCGTAATGACGCTATATGCGTCATTCAAAACACGTGACTTGATCACGTGACCTCCGCGCCAATGCCTTAACTTCCACGTCCAACTGTGATACAATCTCGGGCCGCGGAAGTGTACGAATTAGGTATCGAGCGGGGCTTCGGCAAGGACAAAGTAAGTCCATTTCTAACCTCCGTCTTTCTCTTTTAGTTCAGTTACATTAAAGCGATGGCGGTTTTTTGATCGAGCGGGTTCTGGCCATTTCGATTTTAGCATTGGGCATATCCGGCTCGGATAGTAATTACAGTGGGGTTTGTTCCTTGCGCATAGTAATGACTGATCGGTAGTAAGATTTTTTGTCACTTTCTGACACATGTATAATCTAGTAACGGAGGGGTTTATTTTACTGTTTTTAACAGATTATCCTAGTCGTGAAGAATACCCCTGCTGCAGTGCCGAGGGAACACTATATTTTTGTGTTACCAAAGTAAGTTGTTCTTACTCTTATGAAAGTCTGCCTCTCGTAATGTTTTTAATGTCTTCCATGTTCATGTGAAGTGTCTGACGGGATAACTTTTCCTTTTCCGTTCAGGATTAGGAAATAAGGGTTTAACAGATGTTTTCTTTGTGGTTACACTGCCATGATGGTTGAATCCATGAATCTGTTGGGGGCGATCATTTTTTGAATCTGTTGGGAGTGAGAAAATAATCAGAATAGTAAATGAAGTCTAACTAAGGCTGTAATATATGCAGGGCTGAACCTGCCTCACTGCATAAGGAAACAACGGGATTGGTTGGTCCTGTCTATACACCCTTAATTGAATTTTGGGTTATTTGTGCATATATACACATACATATGATGTACATTATAATAATGCACAGGAAGCACATGGTTTGGTTTAAATTGATGAAAAATGAATATTTGCATTGACGTAATCTAACATTGTCTAAGCAAAGTTCTGGTTGTCTCTTTGATTTTGATCCTTTTCTTACAGAGTGGTAGGTGCCGGGAATTCCGAGTAAAACCTACAACCGGGTAAAACCGTGAGTTTACCATAATTTGCGCACACATATTACCAAGGTTAGGGTACGCCTTAGGGTGGGTAGACCGCCTGGGAATTTTAGATTTCTTTCTTTTTTCGGTCCTGATGAAAGGTTTGCGGAATATAGCATTTTGAAAGCAGAAACATGTTGACCTTTTAATTCACCAAGGACATACTTGACTCAAATTGCTGGCCAATAATGTCCGAATCACTTGCTTTTAATAATGGTAATCTGACTCTTTATTAAATTCATTTCTTGAGTACAGCTTGCCATTTTTTAATTCCACCTCTGAACACCTTTTTCACCACCCGTTTTATTGAAACCTGCTCCGCTGTAACACAGGCGTGGTAGCATACCAGGGAGACATTCGGTCTCCCTGGTAAAACCCTATGATGAAGCATGTCATCAACTATGTTTGATGAGTGAGGGTTTTACTAATAAATATTTATTATTTCTACCAGACTTTTTCCTGTGCTCATCCCTTATGCAATTTATCTGCACTTTAAATAACATCTGCAGTTTGTTGTAGAACGATAGTTCGGGTAGGTACATTTGAAGTACCGAAATTTCTTTACTGTTTCTAGCGTTTTTTCACTCCTTTGTTGTTTTTTGGTATTTTGATTGGGGAATAGGAGTGTCCTTTATCCCTATCTCTCTTGTTGTTTTTGATAAATTATGTTTAAAAGCATGTTTAAAAGCCTAATCAAAGGTCAATTCTTGTGTCTCTAAAAAAATATTCACCAAAAACTCTACCGGTCTTAATTTTGTTCAGTTCTGGTAAAATTTTCAGCGTTGCAAAAGTGTCATCAGAATTAGAATAATAGTACTCTAATTTACCTGTTTTGTAAAACAAACTAGATAACACACTACAAGTAACGTCAAAGGGAGATGATGGTAAGTTACACCCTCTGATACAGATGCAGGCACCTTCATACAAACGTAGCAGTCACTTGCGTCCATAGTTTTCACATATTCAGACAGAAGTCTAGAAAAAGGGTTTATCGAAAAATCACTAATGGAATTATCTCTATGCAAATCAGGATTATATACATGTTTCACATTACTCTGACTCATAAGCCTTTTCTTTTATACTCTCATTTGTCTTTGCATGCTCAAATTCAGGTCCGAAAGGAATCACAATTGTGAATATTAGCCATACTAACATTAATAACCCTGTACATATTAACCACATCTACACCATTTTCGAAAAGTAGCACATTTTGACCTTTGTACATCATTAGTAGGCATTTTATTTTCAGCACACTATTTTATTCAGTCTTTTATCACCACTAAAGTGTCTTTGAATTCCTTTTGCACTTAAAGTGTCTTTAATATCAATGTTTAGGTTCGTTCTTTATTTCTTTCTTTTATCCTCCTTTTTGTTTCCATGTTTTACACAATTCTTTTGTCCTTTATCAATCTTTTAATCACTTTGGTAATTCAGATTTTCTTGACTACTGTTGACTTCCTCTATTGAGGGCAATGCAACATATGTCCACTCAGGTGACTTATACTTTTGATTTGGTCTCCTTACTCTTTTTGGCCTTTGCAAAGTCTCTTTCCTTTCTTTCGACAACTCCTTTTGACTTGTTATCTCATTTACTTCTTCTTCTTGATTTTTGGATTTATTGATCAGTTTGGACTTTAGTCCATCATTTCCTTTAGGCCAATTGTCCCCTGTACGTGGTTTCTTACTTTCAGGCTCTATATTTCCTCGTTCCAATCTCCAAGCTCTTTTCCTTGAGCTTCTCCTCAATTTTGTTTCATCATCACTGTCATCCGACTCAGTTTTAGACTTTTCATCACTTCCTCTTATTCTGAATGTTTAATGTCTCTTTCAGGCACCAATTCAGTTACTCTGTTAGGAACTCCTCCATAGCTTGTACTTGGAACCTCATCCTGTTCGTGAGTCTTTTCCTTCTCACCAGTTTCAAGATTTACGTTCCTTCTTTCAGAGCTTTCAGATTGGCTTTTAGAACTATTCTCGTTACCAGTTTTCCCTTTACTTTGATCAGTGTCCAAACTGGTACTTGGATTTACCAGATGTCGACTTCCTGGTCGATCTTCAGAATCTGGTACTTCAATTATTTCCCTTTCTCCTTCAGATGCTGAACTAGTATCTGATATCTCCAGATGTCGACGAACAGGTCGAGCTTCATGATCTGGAGATTGGTCTTGTTCACCTTCAGAATCAGTCAGTACTACTTTCTGTTTCTTCTGATTGCTGATTTTCGGGTTCAGGGACACAAATTGTATGACTCGCATGAATCCATCTCTTTACTCCAGCACACTTGACTACAGTGGTGCAAACTAGGATGACTTGCCTCGGCTTCTCCCTGCGAGGAACTAGACAGTTTCTTCTCCTGTGCACCTTTATCCGAACCCAATCTCCAGAGACTAGATCATGAGCTGGATGTTTCTCTTTTGTGCTTGCATCAATTCCAACTTGATGGAATACAGAAGTCACCACATCAGAGAGGTTCTTGCAGTAATCCAGTATGATATCATCAATAGCCAATAGTTTATCAACTGGTACAAATGCTTGTCTCATTACTCTTCTCATTAGTATTTCATGAGGACTCAATCCTGTCTTTCAGGTTTACTTCTCAGGGTCATCAGAACAAGTGGCAAAGCATCAGGCCATTTTAGTCCAGTGGCCAAACACATGTTTGCAATTCTGTTCTTTATGGTTCCATTTACTTGTTCAACTACCCCAGAAGCCTCTGGTCTGTAAGCACAATGCATATTCTGACAAATGTCCAGTGCTTCCCAAATCATCTGTATCAGCTCATTCTAAAAATGTTTGCCTCTATCTAACTCAATCGTTACTGGGAAACCAAACCTTGGAATGCTCTCTCTTAACAAGACCTTTGCAACAGTCACTCCATCATTGCGTCTGGTAGGGAAGGCTTCAACCCACCGTGAAAACAAACAAATGATTACAAGTACATATCTGAGTCGATTACATGGTGGCAGTTCAATGACGTCAAACTGCATTCTAGTAAAAGGACCTCCCTCCCGTCCTATGGTTCCCAAACTCACAACAGTTTTTCTTCTTTGATTCAATTGTTGACAAACCAAACATCGCTGACACAAGCTTTTAGCGATCATCCTGAACTTGGGATTATACCAAGTCTGTCTGAATAAACGAATCATCGCATCTCTACGAATATGGGCGTGACCATGATACATTTGGGCCCTATTAGAGATCCTGCTATCAGGCATTACTGGTCTTTCATCTTTGTAAACCCACATTTCATCCTCTTCTCTACAACCTGCCTTTAACCTTATGTCTTGTTCTTCCTCACTTGCTTCTTCCTGCATTTGTTTTACTTCCTGCCACATCTCAACCACAGTTGTTAGAATCAAAGGACTTGAAACATGTTCTTTTTCCCTGTCCCGATTGATAGAAGCAACATTTTTAGCACAATATTTAGCAATCGAGTCAACAAAACGGTTGCCTTCAGTGATGTAGTCATCTCCATTTTTATGAGCAGCACACTTTACAACAGCATTTTTCTCAGGCAACTGAATCTCATCATCAACATTTTTACAAATTCAGCATTTCTAATGGGGGATCCTGCAGAGGTTAGGTATCCTCTTTGGGACCACTGTTGTCCATAGTCATGAACAACCCCAAAGCCATATTGACTGTCAGTCACTATGGTTACTCGAATTTCTTTTCCCAGGCCACATGCTCGAAGCAAAGCAATCAATTCCGCTACTTATGCAGAATGAATTCCTTTCAAACAAGATGCTTCTAGGACATCTGCCACTGTACATACAGCATATGCAGCACTCAAAATGCCATCATCAGTTCTCAAACATCACATAGTCAGACTCTTCCAATGGTTCATCCTTAATATCAGGTCTTGGTTTGGTACAGTAGCACATCCAAACTATTGTGATCAATTTCATCTTTCACTTCCACATCCAAGGTGCCTGGTAACAATGTCGATGGATTCACATTTACACATCTTGCCACTGTCACATTGTCTGCTCCCAGAATTATGTTCTCATATCTGGTCAGTCCCAGTTTGTTAAAAACTGGGGTTTAGTTCTAGTGAGGAGAATTTCAACCGAGTGTGGTACCTATACCTTCACTGGGTATCCCATCACGATACCTTCACTCTGCTCTTGGCTTACACTTGTAGCAGCAACTGCCTTCAGACATCCTGGCAATTGCCTTAGCAACTGGGTCCTAAACTGCTGAAAAATAGGCAATGGGGTCTTCTCATTTTTCCATGTCTCTGAATTAGAACTGATAATGCACATCCCTCTCTCTCACTGCAATATCGTTCGAATTCTTTCTCATAATCCGGCATACCTAGTACTGGTGCTTCACACAGACTGGTCTTTAGCTGTTCAAATGCTCCCATTTATTTCTCATTCAACACTATGGGGTCTTTCACATCTCCTCTAGTCAGTCTCTGTAAAGGCTTTGCAATCAATGAAAATCCACTTATCCATTGCCGACAGTACCCCACCATTCCTAGGAACATTCTCACCTGTTTCTGTGTCTTCGGGGGTTTCATTCCTTGAATAATTCTGATTCTTTCAATGGTAACCTGTCTTGCTCCTTTTCCAATCTTGTGACCTAAATACTGCACTTCTTTCTGGCAAAATTGTAATTTTGATGGAGACACCTTGTGTCCTCCTCCTGCCAAATAATTTAGCAATGCAATTGTCAGAAACTTTTGCATCTTTGGTTCTTGATGCAACCTGTAGGTCATCATGTATTGAACAAACACAGATTTTCCTGGTATATCTTGACTCTCTAGTGACTACTTTAGCAACTGATTGAAGATAGAAGGACTTTCAGTATATCCTTGAGGAATTCGGCACCATGCCAAAATACGCTCTCCAAACCGGAATGCAAATATTGGTTGGCTGTCGGGATGTAATGGAACTATGAAGAACGCATTACATAAATCAATAACGATATACCTTTCTGCATCATGTGAATTTGTATATAATATTACTGCTGGGTTTGGTACAATAGGACAACATGGGACAACGATTTTGTTTATCTTTCTCAAATATTGCACTATTCTAAACGTTCCATTTGGCTTCTTCAGTCCCATTATAGGTGAATTACATGGACTACTCATTATTTCTCTCAGAATTCCTTGCTCAATAATTTTGTCAATAACAGGAGTTATTCCTTCAATTATCTCTTGTTTCAATTTATACTGGGGAATATTTGGATAAATAGCTCCTTTTACAGAAATTTTAACGGGACTCACATCTCTCATTATCCCTGTTTCTTCACCTGAAAAATCCCATACTTCCTCTCTGAATGTTTCTTTTAGTTCACCAGGTATCTTCTCTCTGTCAAACATAGGAAACATTTCATTTCGTTCTGAATCTATTATTGACATGGTCATTTTATACAACCTGCCTTCATCTGCAGTTTGAAATTCAATGCCATCTGGTGAACAGTAAATGGCACAGTTCATTTTACAAAGAATGTCTCTCCCAAGCAAGTTTAACAGGACTACTTTCACAGATCACAAATGGATGCATCTCTCTAAAATTACCAATTTTAACTTCTACTGGTTCGGTAAGGGGTGTTTTAATCTATTTGCTACTCATACAACTTGGATGTACTCACCTGAGAGGAAGGTTTTGAATTTCTACTGATCTAATGGTAAAACGGGTAGCACCTGTATCCACTAGGAAGGTCATATTTACACCATTCACCTTTCCATTTACAAAAGGACCAGATTGATCTATCTCCAGAGTTGCGCCAAGCACGCACTCCACTTCCTCGCCTAGGGACCGTCAACAACTTTCATTTGACTGATTTCCATCTGACCTCAACCAATACTGCTGGATTGAATTTACATGTGGTGATCTTGTTACCTGTTCTCCTCCGTCGAATCCTGTCTCTGCACTGTATTTCTGCAGATTTACACTGTGTGGGAGTGGTGGCTGTGGCACCTGACTCTGCTGATAACTACCTGTTGCTGTGGCGATGATTGTTGATTCACCTCATTCTACACCTGTGGATTCAATGATTTATTTTTGGGATTAACCTTTTGAGGTAACTTACACTCGTTCTTCCAATGCCCTAACTTGCCTCAGTTGTGACATGGCCACTTCTTCTTTGCTTCATCCAAATGTAATTGTCCCTTGCCCTTATTTAGATTACCTTTCATTTTTGCTTGACTCCCGTCATTACTTTGGTTACCAAGCTGAGCTCCTTGTGGTTCAGCCACTTTCACTTGTGCCCACATAGCTTTCTCTTTAAGCCTTTGTTGTTTGGCATCAAGTTCATCGCTACAATATTTTGCATATCTTAAAACTTCATCCACAGAGCTGGATTACCAGCACATCATATGGTGTTTTATCATGTCACCTATTTCTGGTCTTAAACCAAAGACCAATCTGTATCAGTTCTTCATATCCACTATACTGTTTAAACACCGAAAGTAATCTCTCATAATACGAATGTACAGATTCTTTTATGTTCTTTTATGTTCGGTCAATTTTTACCCAATCTGTTTCTTTTGGAGGAATTTTATTTTTCAAGAACGTAGTTACCTGGTCATATTTACGCATCACTTCAGGCACAGGAGCGCCTGTTTTAGTATCTGTTGGATATTCAGCTTTTGGCCAGTCAATTGTAATTTTACATTTAGACCATACATCTGCTGGAGAACTATGTCAAACAATCCATCCAAATTTTCCCATAACCCTTTTGAAACCTTCACAAATTGATCTACTTGTTTGTACCATTCCACTGGTTTCTCTCGTAATCTGGGAAAATCATTTGTAAATGACACTATATCTTGCCTAGTCCAAGGTACATGTACATACCCTCCTCCCGGTATTTCTCTCATGGGGAATTTGTTCACTACAGGTTCCTTTTCTTTAACTGGAAATGCTAATGACGTTTTATCACTACTCTCCCCTTTTCATTACCAATTTGCTTCTCCATCGTTCCACATCTCCCCACTTTCTCAGTAACACAATTAATTATTTTATTTGGGTCAACATCCCTGAAGTATTTAGGTTGTCTATATCCTTCTCAGTAAAGTCTGCTCTATAGGGTTTCTGCAACATTTTAATTTTTGCAAATTCTATTCAGAGTTCAGTTGCTGTTTCTTCCAGTCTGTCATGCAAATTTGTAGCCCTCCGTGTAATACTTTTACACATAAACATGAGTTCATCATCTTGGTAGGTTTTTAACCTTTCAGTTCCAATTGTTCCAATAATTAATTCTTCCATGTCTATTTTTAGTCTAACCACATCTAAAAGTTTAGGTTCCTGATGTTTTAACCCAATCACTTAATTCTTCTGCTGTTGGTCCTATCAGAGTTTTGGTCAGATCAATTTTATCTATGCTCCTTTCGGATGTTACGGATTCTGATTCTGCACCCATAGGAATCCTATACACAGGATTTTTATTTATAGTTAATTCAGATGGGGTCATACAGCTGGTATTTCTAACTTCAGACAAATCTGGGTAAACCTTTTCTCCTACTTTTTGCAAACTTGGGTTCAAAGGGATTGTTAACGATGGTTCTTTTATCCTCTGATTTTCTAAAACCGGAATTACGGAACCTATTGTAACAGGCACAGTCACAGCTTCTATGTATTTAGTAAGTTCTTGTATTTTTTCAGTCAATTCATCTGTGGATCGCATTAATTCAGAGGTACTTGGATTTTCCTCAGGTTTCTGCTCTCTTTTATCAGAGATACTTTTAATTTCAGAATACTGTTTTAGAGTACCAGTAAACCTAGTCTTCATTGGCGGAGCATTTGGGGTCACTACTACAGAATTTGGCTGATACGGAGGGGGTCTTCTATTTAAAATCTCCATCAGCTCAACCTTTGATCCCATAACTCTTTCTCTCCGTTTCCACATTATTCCTTTTCTCCATAAATGTCCGTCCCACAATCTCAACTGTTCTCACCGGATACATTCCGTCCCACATGTCCGCATTTCTCCATCTTCTCATTCTACTCTCATGAGTTGTTCCCCATAAACCTCTCAGATTACACCTAGGTTCTCTGAACCCATCAACACTTTCTCACTCTAATTCATGCATCTCCTCTTCCCATTCTGTCAATGCCTCAAATTGAGTCGGTCTCGGTTCAAGCTTTGTCATCTTTTCTCTTAAATTTCGCAAAACGGCCGTACTGAATGAACCTACCTATGGAAATGCTAATAATCCATCGTTTTTAGTATATTGTGCCCAATTCTCTAACCAAATACAAGTGTGTTAACCATATTTTGTCATCATGTATGATGCAGGCGTTTTAGGTGGAGGAAGCAATTTTCCCTCTCTGGTATCTATTTCTTTGTCTTTTTTTAAACATGTTCTTAATTTTTTTAAACCACGTAGGTTTCTCTTTCTTCTCCGTAATAAAACTCAATTTTCTGCAGATTTCTTACTTCCAAACAAATGTACGCTCCTCCCCAAACGGCTTCACTACACCAACCTATCACAGTGCGATTCACACTAATGCACCAATCAGAACAGAATACGTCACAGTCCCATCGACCTATGCTGGCACAGTCCTCTCTAACGCACCAATCTGCACTCAAAACGTTTTAGTCATGCTGACCTATCCCAGCGCGACACTTTTGACGTCGGCCCTGCTCCGGCTTCTGTCTCTGCTGACGCCTCCTTTACAAAATGTATCGGCACACTGTATTTATACTTTATACAACTAAAACCAGTTAATAACCACCTTAAACATTTCCATTTGTCTGTTTCGCTAAGACCAAAGGGATAGTTTGCTAAAACTTGCAAGAATTCTGTATTTCTGGTAGACCGCGCTTACCTCCTTTTCTACCACAGAATTTTAGCTTCGCCGATAAAGTAGCACTTCCCTCTACCTTACCCTTCTCTCAAGCTTGGGTAACAACTCTGCTACCCTCTTAGGGATGAGTTTTAATCAAAATACATTTGAATCCTGTGCTTAGAGCCAAGATTTTACAGGTGTCCTTCGCTATACATTCACCACTTTCACACGGAAAATGTCCCTAACTTGTAACGCACGACGATGTTACCACCTTGAAACAGACTATGTGATGTGCGACTTCACTTGCCACACGTTCCCCTCTGCCTGCAGACAGAGTAACCAGCTTCCTACTTCCCAGAAGCTTCAAAATTCCGACTACACATAACGTAATACAAACTCAACATATAATGTTAGTCATAATTTATGTACATCAGACACTATATACATGAACCTAGCCAAATCAATACATTGCTTATCCAAACTAACCTATAGCAACCAGACTCCTGCTACCAAGAAAACTGATCCAGCGCTGCTCTCAAACAACCCACCAAACCATCACGGAATACTCGGGAGCTATCGCACTTCACTCGTCTGTGGGGCCCATAACACCGCGAGTCACTCATTCCCACAAATCACACTGCTCCCAAGATCAGTGAAAACTGGAGGATGAGCGGCTGGACAGCGGAGTACCCTAATTAATCTACAATTTTATTTCTATATATTATATACATGTACATTCTATGGACATCGCCATGGTATTTTAAATTCATAAAAAACATTAAGGCACCCCACTATTTTGGTCGATGGACCAGCTAGTAGAAGTTAGTTGATGGAAATCAAGATCAGCTTAATTCACCATTTATATAGCTTTATATCTCTTATTAACTCATAGTTTGTCATGACTTTAAGTTTAAACTTCTAACCTTTCTTCATAAATTTTATTAAAACATGTTTCTATTAATTATTCAAGAAGGGAAAAATGAATAAAATAATTTTATATTTATTAGTAATACAATTTAAAAAGAAGAAATTTGAAAGCCATATTACCAATTGTCCTTGTCATGAGGAAAAGAACAGGAATAAACGACACAGGTTCCCAATATCAGCCTCTCTATCTTCCTCAGTGTCTACCTCCCATCAGTACTCCACATTCAATTCTATACCCCGTCAAAAGTTAGGAAAATTTCAAAGTCTTTTTGCACCCAGAAATCATTCAGTCCCACAGCATGTCGTGGTGTGAAAAAAAAATTCAGAAACAGCTTTTTTTCTCTCTCCCGTACTGGTTCTTTTATACCCTTTTTCACTAACTATCTAACTAAAATTTGAAACTTTAGGGTCCATCCTCATTTCTCATTGGTCTATTCGAGGGGTGGTGAAGATCACCACATCTCCTTTTTGTCCAAAATTTTGCTAAGTCACTTCCATATTTCTCATGTGGTAATAATTGTTCATTGTCAATACACATCATCCTGTCCTTTATGTCGATACTTCCCTCAATTTTCTCGGGCTCACAAACTCGAGCATCTTTTTGGCATCAATCCACTTTTCCGGGTCAGGCTTACCTTGACATCAGTAGCCCAGGCACAGGCCGCTCATACATCTCTCGAGCGCAGTCGCGCATGCGTAGAGCCATACTCTTTAGGAGTCTCGCAAAATTGCCATTTTAATGTAGGCCGCACCGGCTTTAATGGGAACTAACACAGAAACAAACACAACAAACGTTATATTTTGAAGTAAAGCCCTTCTGTTTACCTCCCACCATTTTTACCCTGTTATTGGTTACCTAGCAAAAAGCAACAAAAATGCACGGTTTACTCACCAATTTTGTTCGTTTTGCCACGAAAATACTTCTAACAAGCATACATGCATAGCTCTGCTCACTTGAAAGCAATATTGCACTATGTTAGTATGACGATTTCACAGGATTAATGTATTACAGTTTGCAACATGTGCAAATTAATATCCCATGTGTACTTTTCTGTGTGTGCTTTTTCTCTTTTTTGATTAGTTTTAACACTCCACTCGATTAATACATGTTATAGTTATGGGAAATTAACTTTAAAAGGGGTACACAAAAATTGTTGTCACTTCCTTGCTCCATCAAATATTCTACACCTAACAGGCTCTGGGCGATGGCTGTTAGCTTCTGAACATTCACAGCAAGAGCTGGGAAAAGGGGCTAAAGTCAGCCCCTTTTCACAGCATGGCTGAACTGCATTTTGAAGTTGCCGCTTTCCCCCACCCTCATTCCGATGCTCAAGTGACGAGCAAGGGAGGCTCCAGTGCCCTGCAGCACTTCCTCTGCCTTTCGCTTACCCTGCCCACTCCTGCATTTTGGAGAGGCAGGGATAGAGAAAGGCAGAGGCTGTTTATTAGTACTTTGAAATATTGAGCGCCAATAGCAGTTCATATGGGCCACTGCTACTGCATTGTCGTCAATGGAGCTCTCAACCTTCCAATGTTCTAATAGAACTTGCTAGAGTGTCGAAAAATAGAAACCAAGAATGTAGGAGGTCCTTTATCCTTGAAGTGTAGGTAGGAGGAATGGTCTTATGGGAGATTTAATCTGACATTATTTTTTCAAATGAAAGATCTTGCAGCATAACAGGGTTATGTGCCCAATGGTGCAGTTGCATACACTGGTATATATTTATCTCCGATCTTAGTCTAGTTAGCTGTCTTCAAGGAAATGTTTCCCCTTTTATGTACAGTTGACATGACGTACATAAGCTCCCTCTGTCTATCATAGTCACCAAACAAGTCCAAGCCTGGGCGAAATTTCAAAGTTGCCAAGTTGTAAATAATCTGAAGGAAGTGAGCAGGGATGGGGGGTAAGTAAGTTCGTTTCAGACATAATCAGTGCAAATTTCTTAGTTCATAAGCCTGATAAGCCAATATTACTTTACATAGCGATATTTGCTGTTTTTGTTGTTGTTTTTTGCGCTTTATGTGATGTGAGTTTTATATGCAAACACATAGTTTTCTATCCACACTTGTAGACCATTTGCACAACGGTTTGAGTATGGCATCCACTATATAGTGTTGCGTGTGAGTCGGAGAGGCCTCCCTTTAGAGAAAAACCTAACATTATCCTTTAGGGAATGCAAATGAAGTTAAGAATCCTGTGCTGTGCACTCTTGACTATCTCTCTTTGGTTTAACTGCTGGTAAGCATTCAATGGTGTATAGTAGTAGTCTAATACATCTTTATGTTGATAATCCTGCCAAGCCAAACTATTTATAGACCATTCTACTTCTGAGGTCCCTGAAGATATCATTAATGAGAGGCAGGATTGTTGTATTGATATGGCTAGAAGTGATATATCCCCCAACATGGTTACTGTAGTGTTTCACCCACCAGATATCCTAGCATTGTTTTGGTGTGACAACTTCTTAGGCCGGGCTACTTCTTTTTAGGTCTCGCCTGCTAATGCGCTTGCGCATTGCTGGCGAGAGATATAGGTCTTGACCAGAGCTTAACCAAACGGGCGATTTCATGCAGTGCCCGTGAAAAGCGCGTGCACGCATCAAAGCCACCAGCCTCACTCCCATAAGCTTCCCTCAGCATGCGCTCTGCCTCAGGCATTTCTCCTCCCCTAATTATTCACGGCCAGCCGGCCGTACTTTCACTTTCACGGCCGCCAGGCCGTGTCTCGCGTTTCTCCTCCCCCCTATTTAAGATCGCACATATAATCCTTTATTGTTAAGTTACAATAAGATTTACATAGATAGACATTCTTTTTATTGTTACATCTACTTCCTGCTCGTTATATCTCGATGTGTTCTCTTAACACACCCCCATCACGTGACACACACAGCCGCTTCACTAACATCATGTGTTGAGGGCTGTGTCAGTATCACATGATCGCGACGTCACACGCAGCCCCTTTAACGCGGGACCATTTCGTATTTAAACCCCGGTGTCAACAGCCCCTATTTCACCGCATCCAGGAAAACTACATTTACAGAGAATAAGAAGGAGATATCACCGCCAGCCTAAGACACACAGTAGGTACGTTCCACCATATGGCATGCGCTTAGATGTTTGATCGCTCTGCACGCTCTGCGAGTAGCCACCCGCACCATTTCACACAGTGCAGCATATCGAGCATGCTATTTTCCGTATAGCATACCTTAGATCTTTGTAATTAACATAAAAATCCCCCAACAGAGCATTGCTTGCATACGGAGCATACGGAACCATTCTGAGAATGCTTTATTATTAAACGTTTATCACGCATATTATGTGATATTTCCCTACACATAACCATGGCTCCACAAACGGCACGTTTGTCCTGCTGACCATGTCTTATGAGTCCACCCTATGTGTGATATCTATCACTAGTTTATTTTATCGGAGCATCGCGGTATACCTTTTAAACTGATCCATACCTCCTCCTCCCCGTCTGCATACAAGACTCATCTGCTTTGGTCCCTAAAACAAAGTAATCCCTTCCACACCCCTGCCACGTCGCATTAGTAGGCAGCCCACCCCCCTCCCTCTCCATATGGTCGCTCGAGCTGCAGGCAGCCCACCCCCTCCCTCTCCAGCGCCTGCCTCCTCTCTGCCCACGCATTTCGCGGCCGCTATTGCTGCCGCTAATGCTTGTTAGTATTGCTTCCCTCTGTCCGGGGTACACCAACCCACCAGAAGTGTGCCAGTACCCTGCTCTGCCCCTCATGCCCCCTTCGTCGAAAGCCTAATGGCTCTCTTCAGTTCTGTCTGAAAGCCAGCATCTGCATCTACCATCTCTTCCTGCAGCCAGCTCTGATTTACTGACCTCATGTCTTCTAGATTATCAGACAATGGCTAATAAATGATTTTAAGGTGAAGGGCTTTCATCTCGTTTTCTCTATTTTTTTTAAAAATTTAAACAACTTTTATTTTGCTTCACAATTACCTAAACCTACATTTAGAAGATCGTGATTGCCCAATGATAGTCAACTTTCTTTCAGATCTAGAGGCTTTAAACATCCACCTGTGGAACTCTGTTCCTTCCCATCAGGCTGGCCACCTATTGGACCCCATATTTGCAAATTTTGATCGCATTAAATGGGAATCGACATTACTCATTGTGTGGTCGGACCACTTTCTTAGTAAATTTACTATATGGGCTCCCCCTCACAAAAATATTAAAAAATCAGAAGTGTGGCTCAGAAAATGGAAAAACTTCAGATAAAAGATCTAGATGAACAACTAACCAGATCCAACCCAGGCTTTGAAATAGATATAATTAGAACTGAGGATCATCACAGAATTAATAGCTGGATAGCAGATGCTGCTCTGACGGTCGTTCCCCCATCCCTAAGTAAACTAAAATCATGTAACCCTCCAGCTCCCTGGTTCTCAGATAAGCTAAAAGAGGAAAAAAGCCGATGTAAGAAGTTAGAAAGACAATGGAGGAAAAATTATAATCATGTTAATAAAGAAAAGTATAAGCTAGCGCTCAATACTTCTCACCTATCATGTAAAATCGCCAGGGGAAACTTTACCAAGAACACTATTTTAGAAGCGCAGAATCATTCAGGGACCCTTTTTAAGGTACCTAAAAAATTAGCGGGAGCAGCAACTCTACCTGAACCTCCTGTATTATCACCTACCCAATGCAAGAACATTGCTATTTTCTTTCATGAAAAAATAGCTACGATATACACTAATTTTACACCCAATAATGATGATATCAATATCAGCTCCCCTACACCTCTCGAAACAGATCAATGTGAGCTCCCGAGGAATCAAGAAATTAGTACATGGCAACCAATAGACGCCTTGGCCTTTAGAGCTGCCTTGAATAGCATAAAATCAGGTTCACCCCTAGATCCTCTACCTGCACATGTTCTTAAATAATTAGACAGTTCTACCCTGGAGGTACTTAGAGCATTATTAAATGCCTCCCTAGAGGAAGCTATACTACCAAATGACTGGAAACACGCAATGGTAGTCCCCTTGCTAAAAAAGGCCAATAGCGACCCCGAAGTGTTTTCTAATTTTCGCCCGGTATCTTTACTACCGATCATGTCTAAAATTTTAGAAAAACACGTCAACAAGCAGTTATCAGACTTTATCAATAACAATAATCTGCTTCATTACTCACAATCAGGCTTTAGAAAAGGTCACTCCACGGAGTCCACCCTACTCGGGGTTACTGAGGTCATACGACAAGAACTGGACAAGGGAGGCACGGTGGCACTCATCCTGCTTGATTTGAGTGCCGCATTCGACACCATATGCCATACCACCCTCATCAAATGTCTAGAAGACATTGGTATTAGAGGGAAAGCATTAAAATGGTTGGAGCAATTTCTCCTACACCGTACTTATCAGGTCTTCTCTAAAAGCAACCGGTCTGAAATACATACGTCCCCCTATGGAGTACCCCAGGGCTCTATATTGAGCCCCCTCCTTTTTAATGTGTATGTCACGCCCCTAGCTAAAATTGCAGAAGAGATGGATCTTACCATCCATTCATATGCTGACGACACACAACTTGTGTTCTCCCTTACACCTTTAGATAAATCTGACATCTCTCCCCTTCGATCAGGTCTACTCAAAATGGCCAACTGGCTCCACTCTAAAAAACTAAAACTGAATGGGGGAAAAACAGAGTTGTTAATTTTTGGCAATCAAAAGAATCTCTGGGGCCCAACTCACTGGCCCGCGGAAATGGGTGCCATCCCTACCGCAGTTCAATCCGCCCGTAATCTAGGGATTATAATTGATGATAAACTGTCCATGCAGACACACACATTCAAAACGGCCTCCACATGCTTTCTCATCCTTAAATGGCTGAGAAAAATATTGTGGCAATTGCCAGATGGGGCCCAGAGGACTGTTATACAGGCATTAATTACGTCTACACTAGATTACGGTAATATACTATGTCTAGGAGCTACGAATAGAACTCTGAACCAACTACAAGTAGTACAAAATTCCACGGCCAGAATGCTCCTCAATCTTCCAAGACGCACGAGGATGACAGACCATCTTAGAAATCTACACTGGCTGAGAGTGTCCAGCAGAGTAAAATTCAAGGCACTGTGCTATATGCACAGAATTAGCTTAGGAACAGCCCCGGAGTACTTATGTAAAATGGTCCAGAAATACCTACCTGCGCGTAACCTGCGCTCAATGAATCGAGCAAAATTCATTGTGCCCAAGATAAAAAGGACTCGACTAGGAGGTCGCTCTTTCTCCTTCTTGGCGCCGACGCTATGGAATTCACTACCCTCCAATTACAGCTAGAACCATGTTATTTACGCTTTCGTAAAGGAGTGAAATCATGGTTGTTTAATTAATAACTGTTCCCTGTCTCCTTTCAGTAACATTGATCCAGGGCGCCGGGAAACCCTCAGGGTAGCTGTTGCGCCATATATAAATGCAAAAATAATAATAATAATAATAATAATTACTGGATTCATGTGAATATTGCACACTCCCAGGTGTATTGTTAGGGTACCTCTTATGAGGTGGGAAGGTACACAAAATGGAATTCTTACATGGACGAACTAGATTCTTCATCTGACGACTGCCCCTTGAAGTAAGATGCACGTTTTCTGTGGTGTTGTTTTTTTTTTTTTATAACAAATGGTTGAGTACGTTTTGTTCTTTCTGATGAGCAAATGGCAGTGATGTTGTGATGCTGTAATCTCAGCATGCGCCCATTATGTTAAGTTTCGGTGCCACTGCGAGATTAGGGAAGCTTTCGTGCCAGGGGTAGGCGGTGTTTCACCAACACCATGTCAAAGGCCGCTAAGAGTGTGCCATGCTTTGTTTTTTTTCGAATAAGAGCAGATCTCCAATAGCAATGGCGTAGGTCATACAATAGCAGTCCACCTGTAATCTCAGAGATGCAATGCAGCACTTCTTTCCAAAACGCAGCAATTATTACGCACTGCCAAACCATATGATAGAAATCTGCTATTGGTTTAGTATATCTGGGGCGTTTACTATAAGCTGCCGGGGTCTAGGCCTCGGGGTCAGGTTTGTGTGATGAATGTAGTTAAACCGCTTATAACTTAGACCCGCATTTTTAGAAATGCTTTTCGCCAATCCAACAATGTTTTTCCATGATGAAGTTGACATTTCCTGCCCTAGTTTGGCCTTCCATGATTCTTTGGGTGGAGCCAGTTTTATATCCCTACACTGTAATAATGCATGACATAGGACAGTTCCCGCCTTTTTATTTTGCTTGTTTGTTAACATTAACGTGCTAAAACATCTCCCGACGTGCCCCACGTTTCGTGTGTTTAGTAAGAATTATGTGGTCCCCAAGCCACATGTTGTCAAAGGACCGCAGATGGCCATCATCTACTAGGTCCACCCACACCTCCAGTCCCTCATCCTCCCAGATGGCTGTACAGCTCAAGGATCGTAAAGCTCAGTGTGCAATATTTGCTAACGTCTCAAGGATCTGTTTTATCTTTCACTTCCATGAATGTTCTTTTGGCTGCAGTGTGTGTACGAAATCGGGATTATACTCTATTTAAGATACCGTGATATAGGGATCTATGTAAACAAGGTCATCCAACCTAGATCACTGCCTTCTACTTTGAATCTTAATGTTGTTTTTGCCCTCCTTTTTGTGTACAGTGTATCTGAAGTATACTTATAACCTCAGATTCCTCACCTTTAAAATATTCCCCTGGCTTCAGAATGGATCAAGAAGTTTTCAGAGCAGTTCTCCTTTGAGCCACTGAGTGGCTGCAGCTTGACCTCAATATGCCCAGAAAGTGACAGAGGATCTGCATATAAGCTCCAACCCTGTGTGACGACGTCTGTTCCTTTCTTTCTGTACCTTTGAATGCTGTTCCAGAGCACCGCTCCCTTCTTCGTTGGTTCACGATTTTATCTAAACTAAATTGCAGATCTGCTCATTGTGGAAACGTGCTTATTTTAGAGCGCTACCCCAGGATCACTCAGCACAACCACAGCACCACCCAGCACCACCACAGCACCACCACAGCACCACCACAGCACCACCACAGCACCACCACAGCACCACCACAGCACCACCACAGCACCACCACAGCACCACCACAGCACCACTCAGTGCAACCACAGCACCACTCAGTGCAACCACAGCACCACTCAGTGCAACCACAGCACCACTCAGCGCAACCACAGCATCACTCAGCGCAACCACAGCATCACTCAGCACCACCACAGCATCACTGGTTCAACATGTTCTCTCAATGTTTCAAGCTTTATTACAAATGTCACAAAAAAGATGTTAATATTTCACTTCTGTTCTTGGATTTTCGCCACAATAAAATACACTGAACATAATCTTCACAAAAGTGTTTTTACAAAAGTTTAAGCTATTGCCATTATAAATTACAATCACTTTTATTTCAGTATTAATTATCTAAAAAAATTAAAAGCCATTGTTATTTGTAATATCAATACATCTAAGTCAAGTAAATACAAAACATGTTGCATTACAAATGCTATCGGTGTCACATTTGCAAAAGTTATAACTATTGGCATTGTAAATGACAAAGCTATTAATTTACCTATTTTCAAAAACAAGACCTAAATACTAAATAAAAAAATGGTCATTTACAAGACAAATAGCTCAAACTTTCCTAATGCGAGACCTATTGCATTTCCAATGCTTGTTTGTTTTGCACGTTTTGCCATGTTGGGACGTTTTTTCTTGTCTCTAAAGGGAGATGAATTCATGCTATAGCTCCTTGCTATTTTCACTCTAAATTCTCTACTATTCTCTTTCTACTGAATTGTTGGGAAGTAGGCATAGACCGTGAGACCTGGGGTCCGACTGCAATTACAAATAGGCCCAGACATCCACAGAGAGTGGGCTAAATTTGCATATCGCCGCTTTTATTGAAACATTGGTTGGTAGCCATGGTCTTATTTTTGGAGACCATTTTGGCAAATTGCGTTTTGAAGGTTGTAGAGTTCATCACTTCCATGTAATGTTTTCTTGGAGAGTAATGGAAAAATGAAGCAGGCAAACTAAGAAGACTTCCTTTTCATACACACGCAGAAAGGAGTTTGTACAGGAGAATAAAATACTCCTTCACACCTGGGCATCCTCTATAGGGAAGGCCAGTCCCTGCTGCCCTCTCCATAGCATATACCTGTGCTTCCTGAATACTCCTGACTTACATTAGACCTGAGTAACCTAAATTCACCCCAATGGCAGAGTTTTACTAATGCACCTTTCCCTATTGCAGAACAGTGCCTCCCCATCCACCCTATGAAAGACTGCTGATTTTTACCTTGATGGAATATTACGTTACACCCAAAGACAAAAAGTAATTGCTCAAGTTCTTGGCCTTCATATTGCTACAGCAGTGTGCATTCTGTGCACATGTTGCTAAGATTAATGTTGAAATAAAAATAAAAGTTTTTTTTAGCCACTTAAAACTTTTTTTATTTTTGTATTTTGTCTGTCTCTCTGTCTCTCTGTCTCTGTCTCTCGATGCAGTGGCCGGGGCGGAATAGAGCTCGCAGTAGAAGTCCTGGAAGGCTCCATTAATATCCAGTTGCATTGTAAACAACACTCCATTGGCTGAGTATATAGCGCCTACAGTGTAGCACTCTTAATCATTGCGTGTCAACCATTCCAGCAGTTTCACTGCGTGAGCCCCTCCGATGTGCTGCAGGGCCGAGTGCCGCCTATAATCGTGTCTGCTCAGGGTACGTTCCTCCTCAGAACGCTGCTTGCGCACATATTGGAGTTGCTCAGTAGTGGCTGCCTGAGTGGCCACCCAAATCTCCAAGGAGTGGAGGTATCATTCAATGATCAGGTCACCCTGATAACCTCTTGCACACCCCCAGGAAGTCGATAAACAGTGGCTTCGTACTATTGCCTTGTGAGCATCACTCAACAGCTTGGGAGCGGTGCCTGTGTTAAGCGTTTAGTAACTTTCTATGCACTGGGCAAGCTCTGCCGGAAGAGAGGGGTCAGACAGTGCCTTGGTTTGTAGGCTCCACATGAGTTTGAGGGGACTTGAGCGCCCTATCTTACACTGAGCAGTACTGGGGAGTGGTCAGAGAGGGTGTACACTAGGTATTCCACCCTGGTCTGTTGAGCACCATGGTGGGGTGTACCAAGTTGGAGATCAATTCTGGTGTGAATGTTTTGTACGGGAGAGTAGAAGGAGTATCCACAGACAGTCGGATGTGTGAGCTGCCAGCCATCCTGAAGACGCATGTAGGTCACCTATTAGCGAAGGTGTTTAGCAATTTGACCAGGTGGTGCTGCTCGAAGAGTGGGACGGGGGGTGTTTAGCAGTCTAGTACCACGTCAGGAACCTGCACTCTGATACTCTACTCTGCATAACTGCAGTACTCCACTCTACCCACCCTTACTCCACTCTACCCAGCACTTCTCCACTCTATCCTACACTGCTCTACCCGCACTAGTCCACTACACCACTCCACGCAATGCAATCTACTCTATGCAACTGCATTGTGCCACTCTGTGCTACTGCAGTTCAGTGCACACTGCGCCACTGCACTTCAGACCATTGCACTCTGCGCCACTGCATTTTACGCCAATCAACTCTGCGCCACTGCATTTTACGCCAATCAACTCTGCGCCACTGTATTTTACGCCAATCAACTCTGCACTAGTGTACTTTACGCCACTTCAATCTAGGCCACTGTGCAACACTCCGCGATGTGACACTCTGCTCCACTGGCATTCTACTCCACACCACTACATTTTACAGCACTCTACTCCACTCTGCAATTCTACAACACTACTCCACTTTGACCCTCTACATAATTCCCTCTATGCCACTCCATGCCACTTTACTTCTCTCTTTTCCATGACTCACTATTCCACCCCGCTCTATGACAATCTACTCCACGTTAGGCCACTCTACTCTACAACACTACCCCACAACACTCTACGCAACACCTGCTACTTCACTCCACACCACACCACTCTATGCCACTCCACTCATTGATACTCTACTCAACTCCGACATTGTACTCTGCACTACACCACTCAACTCTACGCCCTTCCACTCTTTGACACACTACTCCCTCTAGGACACTCCACAACACTGTACGCTACTCCATGACACTCCACTCCTCTCCACGCCACTCAACTTCAAGCTAAATATTAAATCCTTATAATTTTCTTCCCTTAGGACGGTGATAACTTCTGTTCCTTATGGCTTATACTAGAAGTGTGTGGCCTTTTCAAGTCCTGTCTGGTACCGTGAGATAATGGTGCAGTATTAAACCAGGTTGTGTTAAAAATTTACAGGAGGGGTTTAGTAATTTGCTCTTACAAAATTACATATTTTAGTTTTTTTGGGCCGGACTGAAATCCATCCGGAATCAGCTCAATAAATCGTTATTCTGTGCGGTTCGGTGTTTTGTATGGAGAATATCTACCTGGCTAGATCAAATTAATTTTTGCTATCACCACAATCTTGGTAAAGAGCTAGACGTCCGTGATAGGATTCTCATTAAGAAGGGTCCTTCTTCCTGGCTTTTTTCATATCTCTCCGAGCATGAATTCAGGAAGAGTTGTAAATTGTTTTCAGGGTTCATTTCTGTCTGTGGTGCTAAGTCTTGTGTTTTGCGGAAGCCAGTTGAAAATAAGACCGTATGGCAGCAGCTTTTCGATATGACCATTTATAATATTTAACATTATATTATATTATTTTACAATTTCTCTAGTTTTGAACTAATGTATCCAACATTTAAGATTTTGCCACTAAAGGTGAAGAGTTGTATGCTACTTGTATTCTCAGATACAGTGTACCACCCCAATACCGACTATGTAATATCCACCTACAAAAATATTGGCTGTAGGATACCCACATGCACAATATCAATTTAGTTAATGTGGAATTAGAATAGTAAATCTATGCTTCCCTGTGTATGCTCAACTTGGCAGCATTGTGCAAGTAGTTCTCTGGTAATCCGTATTTTTGCAGGTCGATATTTGTATAGTCTGTATTTAACATACAACCTTTAAAATAAGCATTCAGTGTAGGTATTGTGCAATTTTTTTTTTTATTTAAGCTCATTTTGACGTTTTGCATGAATCTAAAACCATGATAATTATTTTAACTTTTGCTTTCAGTTCTTGATGCTTGCTTTCCAAGAAAGCAACAAGGCCAACATGTATAACAGTTGTGTGCTTGCGCCTTCCTGTTGTGCCTGGACTTGAAACAAGGCGCCTGATCAGAAAAGCAAACATTTCAATCTTCTAACAATCCAGTCACTTTTGCAAACAGAGCAGAGCTATTAACATTTGTTGTTTACAGGGGCTTTACCTTACAACTTAAGCAGCTTTAGTTTATTTCTGGTTATGCCGTTGAGCATATTTGCCAGTCATGATACCTTCTATCCTGGCACTGTTCTGTTAAGTGCATCTGAAGATTGCCACAATATCCCTCCTTTTCCATATCCATTTTCAGTGATTGCATGTGGCCATCGCTGAGATGGTTATAAACTCAGATATTCTTCCTTGAGGTGGTTACATAGTCTACTACCGGAGCTTCACTTCAGCCACTTTTTTATGTCTGGCTAAGTTACACAGCATTAGGAGTTTATGATGGCAGCCTCATATAATCAAATTTGTAAATTAAAAAAAATAAATGCAAATGTGTGTATGTGTGTATATATATATATATATATATATATATATATATATATATATATATATATATATATATATATATTGTGTGTGTGTATATATATATATATATATATATATATTATATTTATGTGTATCTATTTATTTATAAAGTTTTATATAGCACGTATGTGTATATATGGATGACTTTGTCCCTCTTCTAAATCGGTCTGTTTGGCTCTCATTTACTTTTTACTTCTGCCCACTGCAGTATACTGCATGGGGAAGTGGGTCAGCCCATTTGAGCCATTGGCTTTTTTTGCACTGTGAGTGCAGCATTTTGGCTGTTAACATGCACTTGCACTTAACTTCAATGCCAGGGCTTGTAGACCAAAACCTAATGTCGGTGCTTTTTCCCCAATCTGTAGCCTTTTAAATGTTTACCTACAGAAAACCTTTAATTGTATGTAGTTGAAAATGTATTCTTTGCAATTCCAATATTTGGTCTTTGAGTCGGTCAATTTGTTTCTCTCTTGGCGATCACATTTGCTTACTTAGCTCATGGCTTTTCTTCCTCTTTCTGTATTTGTCCCTACCCAAGAGCATAGTTTTTTTTTAAACTATCCTTTTGATGGAATGAGTTATATGTGCATTAGTGAACTGTTGCACACACCAGTTTTGAATATAAGGGCATTAATAAACATTTACAAGGCACCATCGATGCACCTCCATTGCACCTGTGCGAATCATCAGTTGTCAATGCGCAAATACTGGTGTGTGCATCATCGATGGTGCCTTGCATATATTTATTTATAAAGTTTTATATAGCGCGTATGTGTGTATATGGATGACAGCAGTTGCAGGACTAAAGCGTTTAGGAAAACGTAAAACGTTGGATACTTATAATGCTCCATATTTATATGCAGAAGACTGAAAGCAAAATTGGTGATTGTTTGCTTTCAAAATAAAATTTATAAAAAAAATGTCAACTTAAAACAAGTTTTACTAAACGGGTGTGCCATTTTAGATACAATTTCTCTCGGGCGATTTAGTAAATTATGTTTGATGCATTCTGATAGTCAAAGAATAAAATGAGAGATTCACTTAAAAATAATTATGGTCAACATGAAAAAAGTGAAGGGCTTAATTCTTAAAGAAATACACACAAGTGCGCCCTCAGGTACATGTCCTTGCCTTGGATTTATGACGGACTTTAGCCGGGCATCCTGCTTGCAGCGTTCTCTAACTGATACTGTTAGACACGTGCTGCACACAGGGTAGGCCAGAGCGGGGAGAGCATCGCGAGGAGGACTTGCCCCCCATAGCGATTCTATACGTGGTGACTGCCTGCTTTGAAGAGGGGCAACGGGTGCGGAGTGCACTCAGGGCCCCACACACCAAGAAATAGTGCAGAGCGAGGGGCCAACCAAGTGCTACTCTAGAACACAGCTGATCTCCTGTCTTGGACATTGTCTCGTTTAGAAAGAATCTCATCTGAATCAAGCACTTCTACAGTACATTCTAATAAGTGAAGACTTTGACGGACTCATGGAGACATATGGTGTCCTTCTCTAATTGCTGTATAAAGACTGATACCCCTTCAGAAATAATGTTATTGTGTTACAAAAAGCATTAAATTCAGAATTTGTCTTACCTCAGGACTTGCATGAAGAGACCAGTTCCCAGGGACAGAAGAACTCTCCATTGACGCACTGGTGAAGTCAAGGGATGTGCTTACTGCTTTTGCTGTGGGGGAGGTGCATGACTCCTTTCCCCAGTAGCCACCACAGAGCCCAGTAGGAGGGGCTCCAACATTGGTGCATGCTTAAGCGCAGAGAAGGACCTGTGGCGTGAGACTTGCCAGGGCCAAGATCGACCCAGTCTGCACCATTCCGTGCCCAGACATGGTTGGGCTGGGTCACAGCTCCAGGTATTTTGACTTTGCTGTGAAGTCATTTGTGTGTCTGTTTAGGTCTCGGCTAAAGGCGCGGAAGCGCGTTCTCCCCGAGAACCTATTGTGGCCGTGTCTGCTTCCCAGGAGACGATCCTGGCCACGCGCATCGCCTTGGAGGCGATTTGAAACTGCCACGCGCACGCGAACGCGCGCTGTGGCCAGGCGCTGTCTCCTGGGAAGCTCAAAACACCATACACGCATGCGCATACACACAGACACACACAAGGGCACATGCACGCACATACATACAGAGACACGCACCCCCCCCACACATACACACACACACACACACACACACAAGTGCACCGAGGCACCCCCCCTCCCCCGCCGCCACCGTCACCGTCGCACACACACACACACACGAGTGCACCAAGCCCCCCCCAGCCCTTTGGAACTTACCTGGCCAATCTCGGGGGACTCTGCTCTCAACACACGTCGCGCAACCTCCTGCTGGCGGCCCCGGGGCTCTCCACCGCTCACAGGAGCCCCGGGCCGCGAGACGCATTGACTCCGCCTGCCTCCTCTTCCGGTCCGGACGCGGCCCCGCCCCCGTCACAGGCGACCTTGCCTGACTTCCGGTGCGGCCGCGGCGGTATTCCGGGGGCATTTTCTGACAAGAGCACTTATCCATGCTGGCTGGACTCCATTTGATTCTTTTTGTTAACTGGCCCATGTTTAAATCAAGAGAGCAGCCTGCTAATTTGTAATTTGTAATTCTTGTGCGTCATTGCTCCTATGTTGATATCTATGGAAATGGGGAGGTGGTCACTCACTTGTTTGCTGGACCTTACAGGTTATTCGTCTTTTTAGCAGGTCTTTACTTAAAAAGATATAGTGTAGAGTTGATATGTCTTTGAAATTGTGAATTGATTTGCACCCTTTGGTCCTTTCTAAATTGGATTATCCCAGGTCAAATTCTTTGAGGCAAGCTTGTAATAAGGTTTGTTGATGGTCGCCCTGGGTTGCCTAACACTGGCCCATGTCTCGGGTGTTAAAGACTCCAACCACTATGCACTTGTGCATCAGTTGCTCATATAAGAATGTTTTTACTTGTTCAATGATGATCTTGATATTGGCCCTTTTTACATTACATTGAGCTATTGGCATTGTAAATCACAATGCCATTTATTTATATGTTTTAAAAACAAAACCATAAATAAAAATAATGTCATGAGCAATGCCAATAGCTCTAACTTTATCAATGCCGAGACCATTGCATTGTAAATGCTTGTTTACTAACTGTGACTCAATCCATTAGGTGAAGTGCGTAACTGGTCTTTTGGGAGCCATATTTAAACTTTCTGTACTGGAACTGCTTACGTTGAGCCTGGCCTGAAAGACCTTTAACGACTTTGGATGTTTTACAACCAGGATAGTGCCATTGTTCAAAAGGGGGCGGGCCATTTTAGTCTGATCATAAGCAAAAAGAAAGTTATTTGTTCTAATATATCTAGCAATTCCATGAACTCATAGCAGCGCGCTGGATTAGTTTCTTGTTCGAGCGGTAGGAGTTATCACAAAGAGATTGACTTGGCTGAACGGCTCTTGTCTCTGGGCTTTAAAGATTTATCTAGAAGTCGGCATCTCCCTACCTGGTCCATAAATATAGCCGACCATTTCATGAATCAGCCCAAAATATCTGTTGTGAGCTCTCGTTTTGACAGCACCCTACCAGCGGCATGTGATATAAATACTCAGTGAGACATTTTTCTGACCACTAATAATGGGCATGACGGCAGACCACCGACTAAGAGGAAAGTGAGGCATGAGGAATCCCTGTCCAGCTCAGTGCCTCTCTATCTTCATTCCCCAAATGCTATCCATCCTAATCAGACATTGTCATGTACTGCCTCTTGCACCGTTGGCACACTTTTTTTTTATAACCAATTATATTGCATTTTACAGCTAATACCAACCATTGACCATCCATTATCATGGATCCCACCCATGCCTCCTCACTCACCCTCTCACCAGAATTCCACTCCTCTCGTATGACTACTCGCCATCCACACGGCTTCAAACCTTTCAACTGGACCAGAGTGTTCCCACCAATTCCCCCAAATCTTCTGATGTCTGGGAGAATCCCTGTGCCTTGTAAATTGGCTCTTCCAGCTTGGCACACCAGTCCATTGCTCGTCACCAGTCCTGTATTGTTGGGGATATGGGACGATTCCGGCAGCATACAATTTCCCTCTTGGCCACAAAGCGTGGCCAGTCCAATGTGTGTCCATTCTGCCCTGGATTTGCCGATCTATTCTAGTAAACCCAATTTACCTAGCGTATTAGACGTCAAGTTCAGGTTGGTTCCAAGGATCTTGGATATCTCCTGCACTATTTTTTGCCAGTAAGTGATGATATGGGAGCAGGACTACACAAAATGATAGAAATCCGCTCCTAGCTCCCCACATTGGAAACTACCTGAATCCAGGAGTACACCAGCCCTACACACCTGAAGCAGCATGTAGTATGTGGTGTGCGGGTAGTTGAGCTGTATCAAGCAGAGTCTTGCCAAAGTGGCAATGTTCTCGGCACCATATGGGCATTCCTCCAATACGCCTCATCTAAGGGTCCCACCCAGATTTCACATGTGGTTTTGACAGCTGAGAATTCATCAGGGCATTGTGGATCAATAGTTTATATATTTGTTAGAGTCCCACCTTCCCCAAAGGGCCCATGAGGAGCTTCGCCTCCAAAGGGCTGAACTCCGGTCGTACTACATCCCTGGGGCATGCACTGCTGTGAAGAGCAGGTGCAGGCAGGTCTGGCATGTGTAAACCCAGATATGCTGGTCTAATAAACCCAAAACAACAACTGAACAATAAAGTTGTCCTACGACTCACCAAATCCCGCTTCTCCTCCCCATGCCCCCTAGAAGGGTCTGTCGGGCATATAAATTCTCATATTTCAGTTATGAACTGTCCTGAGGGAGGCAGTCCCAAGCCCCCCTCAACAACTGCTACAGGGGTACCAAGTGCGTTCAATGTACTTAAGTGTGGCACTGGGTGCTTCTACAGACCCTCTCATGGGCCCTCAGCGGCTAGCTTGGACCCCTGCCACAGATCACTGGGTAGTTCCGACGGACAACGTGCAGGTGGCATGGATTTCTGCATCCCATATCTGTGTCGAAGATATCTTGGGATCCTGCACAGCACCCTGCTGTCTTCAGAACGGGTTCGTCTGTTGGGCAGATTGCCCTGTGGCAATAGTCTGGATGGAACCCTCCGATCCTGCCCGGTGAGACCCTCCGAGTTGGTTGGTTCACTCGCTCCACTGCCCACTCACATGCCTCCTCTGAGGATTCTTTTTTTTTATAAAAGAAATTTTATTTTTCAACGATTGGATGATACAATATATAAGTAATAAGGCAAAACAACAACCATACTGAGTATAACCATATATCAAAAGCAATATCCCACATGGAGGCGTTGACGAGGGAAAAGGTAAGACCTAAAATAATATCAAAAAGATAATTATTTGAGCCCAGAAACATATTTACACTAAAATAGACATCCTAATACATCAAATTTTATTGCCTAAAACAAAGACCCCCAAATTGCATTGCATTTAGCAACTGAGCGAATGCCTCTTGTCTTGGCCAATGCCTGTTCCATATCATACGTCTGTCTAACAAGAAGCCACCAATCCATAACAGATGGGGGCTTTGGCGAGATCCACACTCTGGCTATAATTAGCCTTGCCGAGACAAACAGAATAGTTAATAAGCCGTTCCTTTTGGAACCAGCACTCCTACAACCCTGCATGATTTCCCCTATCGTCAAAGGCGTTTCCACCCCCAGCTTCTGAAAGAGGACATTGTGGACATCCTGCCAAAATATCCTCCATTCTGGACATGTCACGAACATATGTTTAATATCTACCAGATGTAGATCACATCTTGGGAACTTTGCCCTATCAGTGGTTATATTATTAGACGCCCACTTAGCTATTCTCTCTGGGGTGAAATAGAGAAGGCATATTGTCCGATATTGCTGCAATCTCAGATTAGTAGAATGCACCACTTCTTTAATAGTACAGAATGCTTGTCTGATGGTACCCACTACGGGGATCATCAATACCTTGCTCCACCGATTAGCCAATGTTTCGCAATCATCCACTCTATAGCTACCTAACCATTTATACACCTTACTGATCATAGATTTCACTGCTTTATCGTATATAAAATCCCAAACCTTAGAACCAGTTATATTAATCAACTTCAAGTGCTTTAAGAGATAATCTCTGATCTGGTAGTATTTAAACAGCGTGTGAGTTGGCAATTTATAAATGATCTGTAAGCTCTCTAAAGAGATTAAGCCATTATGATCAAAGAGATCACCTAAGCATACTACTCCCCATCTGGCCCAGTTTTTTCCCGCATCATCATGGAATATCCCCGGTACAACAGGGTTAGAATAGAGAGGAAATGTGTCATGATATAGAGTTATATTGCTCCGGTGCAGAATTGCCCGCCAAATAAATATACTGTTGCGTACAGTCTTAAATTTCACTCTTTAAAAACAATTTGTATCCATTACTGTGTACAAAAACATTTTACTCTCTTCCCCCAGCAAAAAGGTATGAAAAAAAGGTGCTAGCAGGATTAATCAGCCTGCGAAAGCGACCAAAAAAGGCTGACCAAAAATACATCTTAAAGTCCAGTAACTCCAGACATCCTTGACCAAACGGGAGCTTTAATCGTTCTATTGCTCGTCTCGCCTTCTTATATCCCCATATGAAGCTACTTATTGTACCTTCTAGTTGTTTAAAGAAAGAATTAGGAACTCGCAATGGAATTGAATGAACGAGATAAAAAAAACTTCAGCAACATTTTCATTTTAACTATATTAATGCGACCTATAATACCTAGAGGTAACTTGTGCAAGTTTTTAAGAGATTTAGCTGTCACTTTCAGCAACTCTTCATAATTCAAGAAGACGATTTTCTCTAGTAACAATGTGAGTAGATTCCCTGCAAGCAATCTAGCGGTTTATGATTAAGCAAGATTTGGGTCTTATTAACATTTCATTTGTACCCTGACATCAAGCCAAACCCTGTGGCCACCTCTGTTATTTCCCTTAGTGCTCTCTCTGGTTCTGTAGAAAATACCGCTAGATCGTCCGCATATGCGATGACGTTTAAGGAGTTTGCTCCATTAGTAAAAGCACTGATTTGGGGATTATTTTGTAGGGCAAGAATGAATGGATCTATATATTGGGCAAATGACAGGGGTGAAAGAGGGCACCCCTGACGAGTACCACAAGACACAGAGAATGTAGATGACATCAAGCCTGAATATGCCAATTTAGCACAGGGTTTATCATATAGAGCTTGTACCCACTTCTTAAATTGACTCCTAATCCCAAAAGCTAGGAGTGTGGCCAAAGAAAATCCCACCCCACTCGGTCAAACGCTTTCTCAGCATCTAATAAAATCATACCGAGTGGGATAGGTTCTATATTAGCCACATCAAAAGCTGTCACTGCGATATTGATATGGGCAGTAGTATCTTCTATTTTGGATGAACTTGTGTTGTTGAGGAGAGACCAAGCTAGGCATTACAGGAGCAAGCCGATTTGCAAATACTTTTGCAAAAATCTTTGCATCAGGATTTATGAGTGAAATTGGTCTATACGACTCGCACTCATCTGCTGGTTTATCCTTTTTAGGTCTTGCCTCTCAATGCGCATGCGCATTGAGCGGAACGAGACTATAGGGGGTTAAACAGACTTTACCTAGACTGGCGATTTGGTGCTGTGCCCGTGCGCTTTTAGGTCAATGCGCAAGCGCATTGACCTAAAATGCGCGTGCACAGCATCAAATCGCCAGCCATCTGTTCCCCAGCAGCTCTTCCCGCTCCGCCCCCCAAGCTTCCCCCAGCGTGCGCTCTGCCTCAGCCGCGCTCCTCCCTGCTGCGGCCGGATCGCATTTCTCCTCCCCCCTCCTCACAGCAATGCCCTACGTCTTGTAATTTGCTTTTGTAATTTGCTCACTTTCTCCTCCCTGCTGCGGCCGTATCGCATTTCTCCCCCCCCTCCCCACAGCAATGCCCTCCATCTTGTAATTTGCTTTTGTAATTTGCTCACTTTTAATGTTCTCATGTATCAGTTTTGTTCCACCACCCACCCTTTAATATATTCTCTTTCCTGCGACAACTCCCCCCTTCCTCCTGGGCGCCGCTGACCTTCCCCCCTCCATTCCCCTTCCTTTATCACTACCGTATTGCAATACGCCACCCCCTCACTTGTGCACTTTCTGCACCTATCCCTTTTCTATGTCCTTCTAAACAATCGAACTTCCGACCTCCCTCATCCACCCAAGTTAGAAAGCCAACTCCGCCCCATTCAAAACTTTAATCTTTTGACCCTCTGTCCTTAATTAGCCCCCCAGCATATCGACTACAGCAAACAAGCATTGGAAATGCAATAGGTCTCGCATTAGGAAAGTTTGAGCTATTGGTATTGTAAATGACACTTTTTTTATTTATTTGTTGGTTTTGAAAGTAGCAAAATTAATAGCTTTGTCAGTTACAATGTCAATAGTTTTAACTTTTGCAAATGTGACACCTATAGCATTTGTAATGCAATGTGTGTTGTATTTACGTGATTTAGATGTATTGATATTACAAATAACAATGGCTTTTAATTTTGTAAATAATTAATACTTAAATAAAAGTTATTGTAATTTATAATGGCAATAGCTTAAACGTTTGTAAATAACTTTTGTGAAGATTATGTTCAGTGTATTTTATTGTGACGAAAATCCAAGAACATTGCATTTGCACTTACACAGAGCCACATACATATAGATGTGGTGGTGGTGGATCTGGGGGATGTGGTGGTGATGGTGGATGTGGTGGTGATGGTGGTGGATGTGGGGGTGGATGTGGGGGTGGATGTGGGGGTGGATGTGGTGGTGGATGTGGTGGTGGTGGTGAATGTGGTGGAGGTGGTGGATGTGGTGGTGATGTGGTGGATGTGGTGGTGGATGTGGTGGTGGATGTGGTGGTGGATGTGGTGGTGGAAGTGGTGGTGGTGGAAGTGGTGGTGGTGGATGTGGTGGTGGTGGATGCGGTGGTGGATGAGGTGGTGGATGAGGTGGTGGATGAGGTGGTGGATGAGGTGGTGGATGAGGTGGTGGATGTGGTGGATGTGGCGGTGGATGTCATGGTGGATGTGGAGGTGATGGTGGAGATGATGGTGGATGTGGTGGTGGTGGATGTGGTGGTGGTGGTGGATGCGGTGGTGGATGAGGTAGTGGATGAGGTGGTGGATATGGTGGTGGATGAGGTGGTGGATGAGGTGGTGGATGAGGTGGTGGATGAGGTGGTGGATGAGGTGGTGGATGAGGTGGTGGATGAGGTGGTGGATGAGGTGGTGGATGAGGTGGTGGATGCGGTGGTGGATGCGGTGGTGGATGTGGTGGTGGTGGATGCAGTGGATGTGATGGTGGTGGATGTGATGGTGGTGGATGCAGTGGATGTGATGGTGGTGGATGTGATGGTGGTGGATGTGGTGGTGGTGGATGTGGTGGTGGTGGTGGATGTGGCGGTGGTGGTGGATGTGGCGGTGGTGGTGGATGTGGCGGTGGTGGTGGATGTGGCGGTGGTGGTGGATGTGGCGGTGGTGGTGGATGTGGCGGTGGTGGTGGATGTGGCGGTGGTGGTGGATGTGGCAGTGGTGGTGGATGTGGCAGTGGTGGTGGATGTGGCAGTGGTGGATGTGGTGGTGGTGGATGTGGCGGTGGATTTCATGGTGGATGTGGTGGTGGATGTGGTGGTGGATGTGGTGGTGGATGTGATGGTGGATGTGGTGGTGATGGTGGATGTGGTGGTGGATGCGGTGGAGGTGGTGGTAGTGGTGGATGGGGTAGTGGTTGTAGTGGATGTGGTGGTGGATGTAGTGGTGATGGGTGTTGTGGTGGTGGTGGATGCGGTGGTGGTGGATGTGGTGGATGTGGTGGTGGTGGATGTGGTGGATGTGGTGGATGTGGCGGTGGATGTCATGGTGGATGTGGAGGTGATGGTGGAGATGATGGTGGATGTGGTGGTGGTGGATGTGATGGTGGATGTGGTGGTGATGGTGGATGTGGTGGTGATGGTGGATCTGGTGGTGATGTGGTGGATGTGGTCGTGGTGGATGTGGTGGTTGTGGATGTGGATGTTGTGGTGGATGTGGTGGTGGTGGTGGATGTGGCCGTGGTGGTGGATGTGGTGGTGGTGGATGTGGTGGTGGATGTGGTGGTGGATGTGGTGGTGGATGTGGTGGTGGATGTGGTGGTGGATGTGGTGGTGGCTGTGATGGTGGATGTGATGGTGGATGTGATGGTGGATGTAGTGGATGTGGTGGTGGATGCGGTGGAGGTGGTGGTGGTGGTAGTGGTGGATGGGGTGGTGGTTGTAGTGGATGTGGTGGTGGATGTGGTGGTGGTGGTGGTGGTGCATGCGGTGGTGGTGGATACGGTGGTGGTGGATGTGGTGGTGGTGGATGTGGTGGTGGATGTGGTGGTGGATGTGGTGGTGGATGTGGCGGTGGATGTCATGGTGGATGTGGAGGTGATGGTGGATGTGGTGGTGGTGGTGGATGTGATGGTGGATGTGGTGGTGATGGTGGATGTGGTGGTGATGGTGGATGTGGTGGTGATGTGGTGGATGTGGTGGTGGTGGATGTGGTGGTGGTGGATGTGGTGGTGGATGTGGTGGTGGTAGTGATGGTGGTAGGTGTGGTGGATGTGGTGGTGGTGGATGTGGTGGTGGTGGATGTGGTGGTGGTGGATGTGGTGGTGGATGCGGTGGTGGATGAGGTGGTGGATGAGGTGGATGAGGTGGTGGATGTGGTGGTGGTGGATGTGGTGGTGGTGGTGGTGGATGTGGTGGTGGTGGATGTGGTGGTGGTGGTGGATGTGGTGGTGGATGTGGTGGTGGATGTGGTGGTGGATGCGGTGGATGTGGTGGTGGTGGATGTGGTGGTGGTGAATGCGGTGGTGGTGAATGCGGTGGTGAAGTGGTGGTGGATGTGGTGGTGGTGGTGGATGTGGTGGTGGTGGTGGATGCGGTGGTTAAGTGGTGGTGGATGGTGGTGGTGGTTGTGGTGGTGGCGGTGGTGGATGTGGCGGTGGTGGATGTGGATGTGGTGGATGTGGATGTGGTGGATGTGGATGTGGTGGATGTGGACGTGGTGGTGGATGTGGTGGTGGATGTGGTGGTGGATGTGGTGGATGTGGCGGTGGATGTGGCGGTGGATGTCATTGTGGATGTCATTGTGGATGTCGTGGTGGATGTCGTGGTGGATGTGGTGGTGGATGTGGTGGTGGATGTGGTGGTGGATGTGGTGGTGGATGTGGTGGTGGATGTGGTGGATGTGGTGGTGGTGGATGTGGCGGTGGATGTCGCGGTGGATGTCATGGTGGATGTGGATGTGATGGTGGATGTGGTGGTGGTGGTGGTGGATGTGATGGTGGATGTGGTGATAGTGGATGTGGTGGTAGATGCGGTGGATGCGGTGGTGGTGGATGCGGTGGATGTGGTGATGGTGGATGTGGTGGTGGTGGTTGTGGTGGATGTGGTGGTGGATGTAGTGGTGGTGGGTGTGGTGGTGGATGCGGTGGCGGTGGATGTGGCGGTGGATGTCATGGTAGATGTCATGGTAGATGTCATGGTGGATGTGGAGGTGATGGTGGATGTGATGGTGGATGCGGTGGATGCGGTGGTGGTGGATGCGGTGGATGTGGTGATGGTGGATGCGGTGGTGGTGGTGGTGGTGGTGGATGGGGTGGTGGTTGTGGTGGATGTGGTGGTGGGTGTGGTGGTCCTGTGGGTTCCATAAGGGTTTGTGACGGAGAAAAGATGATCTTATTTCAATAACATTTAAATTCGTGTCTGTATTTGTGTCTAAGACAGATTCAATTCTTCCGGAATTTCGAACAAAGAGTACATTACACAACCAACGGTCGAAGCCATCCCGAAAAAAACCAAGCATCCTGCTGTGAGTTAAAGGCCATTGAGGACCGTGCTGCAGGGGTGGTCTGGACGCCGCGCTCCATGGAAGGCTGAGAAGGCAGGCCAAGCGCCCAACGGGGCATTGGTGCTGTAGCCTGCGGACGCCTAGGTTGGCAAACCCCAAGCAGGAACAGCGCAGGAGTAGGTGAGGCTCCCATTGGTGCAGACTTCACTACAGCAGAAGGGTAATCTCCCTGCACCGAGGGATGATAAGTAAAGCAGACTGGTAGACCACTTGTCGCACCTCCGCCCTTCTCTCTCCTCGCCGCACCAAAGTAGAGATGTTAACAGAGTTGGTCGAGCCGAGTACGGACGCCATTGTTTGCTTAGTTTCCCGGTCAACCGGATTCCATGAGGCATTAGTACTGTTAAAAAATATACATATATATTATCAAATAACCCCCCCCCCCCCCCCAAAAATATATATACAACCGGGCGCTTGCTAAAATATTAAGCGCGGCGCCCATGTAGTTAATACTTAAAGTTACAATGCAGGACAACGTGGAGCAAATAGTGGAAAAGCGAGCACAGTGGTGCACCCTAAGTGCGGCGCCAAAGTTGCCAAAAATAAAAAGAGATGGACAAAGAAACTAAAGGATGTTTATATTGAAAGTTCTTAAGCCCTCAATCCAGTTCTGTTTTCGTTTTTTGCGCAGGAAAGCTGGATGGCATGGGAGTCTTCATTATGATCCTTTAGTCCCGATCTAGAAAGAAGGACTTTAATATAGACCCCAGCCTCCTGACCTTCATTCGACATGCAATCAAAAAGAGGACAGATGAGTATGGACATTTCATTGCTAGCAACAATAAAAAAAGAAAAGACCAGGTACTTGTGGCACTACTTAGAAGCCACTGAGAGAGGAAGGGCTTTTTAAGGGGAACACTTACAAGGGAAGGGGTTAGTGGGTAGGAGGACCCAAGTGGTTGGGGAGGAGGAGTACTCAGGAGGAGGAAGGGAAGAGAAGGTGTGACAGGCTTGGGAGCAAGACGCACAGGGAGCTGCTATGGTTGTAAAGCAGTCCATCGTGAAGTTCAATATAGTCATTTCATTGGGGATGTACAGATACCCACAGCCAGTAGCATCAAGTGAGAGTGAAATACTTGTCCGTGCTAAGCCACAACACGATTAACAACGTTTCAAGCCAATGGCTGAAAAAGGCTACCTTTAAAACAAAAAAAAAAGAATAATAAAGTTTTTTTTAATGGGGTGGGGGGAGGGGGGGGGGTGAGAGCCAGTTTTGAGAGCAGACGCAGCGGCAAAAGAGGGTGTTGTAACTATACGCTTGTTGAGAAGTGACAGTCTACCCAAACCTAAAAAAAAATAAAGTGGTACAAAATTGCCACATGTGGAAAAGGGAAAAAATCTAATTACTCTTCTCAATCCGAGCCCCTCTTCGGGGTAAACAGCGTGAGGCAGCCAGGCACAAAGTAATCCGTTTTCTGAGACACAACTCTAGTTTGTGTATTTAGTAGTATGTGATAAAAGCGCTAACAATTTCATTGTAAATACAATTTAAACTGACACGATCACATGGTGCTACTACTTACTTTGGCAGCGGTGTAGAAGAAAAATGTGTTTAGAGGTTTAAGTAAAGTAGAAGAAATGCGACACGGCAGGCAGGGGAGGGGGCCGAGCGACGGATGGAAGGCAGAGAAGGGGGGGGGAGGAGAAATGCGACACGGCGGGCAGGGGAGGGGGCGGAGCAGGGAGAGCGGCGATGAGGGTGTGAAGCAGCAGGGGCCTTTGAAGTGAAGCTAAGCTTCACTTCAAAGGTGTGGGAGGAGTGCGGCTGAGGGAACAGACGGCGATTTGGTGATGTGCACGCGCATTTTAGGTCAATGCGCTTGCGCATTGACCTAAAAGTGCACGGGCACAGCACCAAATCGCCACAGTTAGTTAAACTTTGTTTAAAGCCCTATAGTCTCGCTTCTCTCAATGCGCATGCGCATTGATAGGTCACGAGACCTAAAAATAACTCCACCATCACTAACTAGCACTTACAAACCACCCCCGCCCACCATACCATTTAAAGCTCTTGCACACCACAAACAAATTACATTCACGACAAATTACCTCATAAAAATAAAAGGCCCCTGCTGCGCCCCTTAATACAATCTCAATTTTGCACCAACAACTCCTCTGTCCTCATGTACGCCGCTGACCTCCCCCTCCTCCCATTTCCCTACCTCCATTAACAACCGCATCCCAATACGCCACCCCTTCCCCCACTTGTGCACTTCCTGCATCTATCTCTTTTACGTCTCCTCCCAAACAATGAGATCTCCCACGTCCCTCACCCACCCAAATTACAAAGCCAACTCCGCTCCATTTAAAACCTAAAGCCCTTGACCTTATGTCCTTAATTAAGGAAAAAAACTTCACATTCACCAACCATCACCTACAAACCACCTACAAGCCACCCCCACCCACCATACCATGTAAAGAGCACTAACATTACAAACAAATTAAAAGATCGCTTTTTTTTATTACCTGTCACACGAGGCCGTAAACTAACAGCAGACGCTACACTCCTTCTAGAAACTACGCGGTTTACTATGTGGGAATTTCCAGCTGCGCTACGTACATACGCTACATAAGATAACGTAGCAATGGCATCGGCTGAGGGACATGTCACTCACAAAAGGAACACAAAGATGATCTTATACAGTCATGTTCACTAAAGTGCCTCATTTCACTTTAAAGAAACACTAATGCACAGGCCACTTAAAAGTAGCTTCAGTTTCACCTTTAATACGTGTTGCACATATTTACATTTCTACTGCCCTTTCACTGTAAACAGATTTTTAGTGCTCTACTCTCTCCTGTAGGCAACTACCTCTTTACCTTTAAGCTGTAGAGGCTTGTTTTAATTGCAGGTTTGTTTGGCTTTAAAATTACAAATGCTATAGGTGTCACATTCGCAAAAGTTATAACTATTGGCATTGTAAATGACAAAGCTATCAATTTAGCTATTTTAAAAACCAACACATAAATAAAATAATTGTCATTTACAAGACCAATAGCTCCAACTTTTCTAATGCGAGACCTATTGCATTTCCAATGCTTGTTTAGAAAGAAAACAATTTGTGTCATGTTCCATGATTGAGGAACTTTCCCACGTGCCCCAATAGAACCCATCATCTGACTAAAAGGCATCATTAGAACATCCTTTTAAAATTTTATAAAATTCCAGCGGTGTTGAATCCTCTCCCGCTGCCTTGCCTGATGGTGAAGCCCTAATTGCCATCGCTATCTTTTCCCTTAATCTCTGCATCTACGGACTCCGCTATTTCATTCTCCATTCTTGGCAAGGAGCACCTCTGGAGATAATTCAGAATATCTGCCTGCCGTGGTTGTATCGTAGAAGTATATAGTGCTTGATAATATCTAGCAAATTGCTCTAAAATCTGTTGTGGATGCTCATAAAGTCGACCAGCATACCCCTTAATAACTTTGATATGGGCCTTGGCTCTATCATCAGCTACTTTTATAGGCAAGGATTTTCCCAATTTTTTCCCATATTCATATTGTGACTGGCGATATTTATTATATTTAACCATGCTCTTCTCTTTGAGTGTTTAATTACCTCGAACTCCAGCTGTTCCAAATCACCAGCCCCCTTCAAGACAGCCTCAGCATGAGGATCTTCTTCAGTACGTATTGTTGAAGTTGTCTCTTTAAGTGCCTGTCTATCGGATTTATTTTGACGCCAAATATACCGCTGAGTATGCCTCCTAATAACTGCCTTGCACATATCCCAGACCACGATGGGAGAAGCTGACCCTGTATTCTCCTTAAAAAACTTTCAATTTGAACCAGAGTCCTTGCTACATATTCCACATCCAATAAAAGATACCTAGGGAATGTAAATGATCTAGGTAGCCTATTCTCTTCAAGTATCTTTAAAGTAAGAAGAATATGATTATGATCTGATGTGACTTTCAGGCATATATCTATTTCTGATGTACATACAATTTGTTCAGATACCCAAGCCATATCGATTTTAGAGTATGATATGTGGGGCAGAAAAATGTGTATCCCGGTATATTTGGATGCAATGTTCTCCAAGCATCTCTAATGACCTGTAGCCGACCTAGTTCCCGTATTGCCATACGTGTCCTTTGCATCCCTATGAACTGCCCCTCGTCTTGTAGTATCAATCCCATAATCCATGATGCAGTTGAAATCACCCATCACCACCCGTGACCCCTCCCAATTCCACAACTTCCTTATGATATCATCTACAACTGTGGGATCATCAGTATTAGGGCCATACTGTACACATGGCATGTATTTCTTCTCTTTAATCATAATCTGTGAAGTAGCCCACCGGCCTCCATTATCCGACGTTGTCTTGCAAACTGTCGCCCTAAACCGTTTATTCTTTAATATTGCAACCCCGCGGATAGAGGACCTTTGAGTAGAACATACTATCACTTCAAAACCTAGTTGTTTTAATAATCCCCTATCTTTGTAAGAAAGATGCGTCTGTTAGTATAACCACATGTGGGTTATACTTTTTGAACTCTTCCACCACTAGTTGCCTCTTAATCCTGCTATTCAACCCCGCCACGTTCCATGCTAAACATTTAACCCACTCCATATTAAATAAAATGCATTGCTCCTTTTAGTATCCACCTTAGCTACCTGAATATAATTTCCAGCTACACATTTATCATTTGTTTTCACCCAAACGTTGACCTTTTCTATTTTAAACCCCCACCCATTCCCCCCCAATCTCCGTAGGAGATTGACCCTCCCCCAGCATCTAGAAAGAGGAATCATCCTCTTTTTCAAAGCTACAGCTGGTTTGGCAGCCCCCGAGAGTCCCAGCCCACAGAGGCTTCACAGGCTTTTGCTCTTCATATTATTTACAAATTATAAAGCAAATCATAGAATGAAGGAGAGCATTGAAGAGGAGGAACAAGCATTTGCAATGCAATGGGTCTCGCATTAGGAAAGTTTGAGCTATTGGTATTGTAAATGGCAGAGTTTTTATTTATGTTTTTTTTTTTAAATAGCTAAATTAATAGCTTTGTCATTTACAATGCCAATAGTTATAACTTTCGCAAATGTGATACCTATAGCATTTGTAATGCAATATGTTTTGTATTTACATGACTTAGATGGCATCCCAGAAGCGCAACGGAAGCATCTAAAAAAGGAAACATTTGAAAAATAAAGGAACAAGCTTCTTGGTAAAGCACAGAGAGTAAGCTTTATAAGTAGCATCAGTGGATGTAGTGGAATAGAAAAAGTGAAGATTGGTGAGAATTCCCCAAGTGAAGGCCCCACATGGAGTTACAGATTACATTGCTTCTCATTTGGAGAGAAACAACAAAAACCCATGCTTTACTCATCAGGCGTACAATGGAGATTGAGGACAGTTTGCCTGTTGAGAAGATGGAGGCAGATGCTTCTATTATTGCAAATATCCTGGAAAAAGACAAATCTTGTACTAGAGTGAGGGAGAAAAAGTTAGTAGGAATCAAAGTAGCTATGATGTTTTGAAGAGGAGCAACCGGCCCAATTCAAAAAGCCCTACAGTTTGAGTAAGGGGTTCCTGAAACCAAATCCTTTAAAGCATCTGCTAACGTACCCTTACGAAAACCTCCAAGTTTAGAATTTCGGCTTTCTGCAGGGATGTTCCCAATTATTTGAGCAATTTTATCTTATAAAACGTTGAAAATCCTTACTGAATCCCAGCCCAAAGAAATCTAGGAGATTCAAGAAGATACACGAAGATAGAGGCCAAACTCCAGTAAGGCACATGCTACAGGCCATATTAATCAAATCCAGGTCTTGAAAATGCAATGCAATAGTAAGGTCTCTTCTCTGCTGGGAAGGACACCAAAACACAAAAACAATGAATAGAAGGAACGAAGCAACAACAAAGGTGCATGTTGCATTTTCAGTAAACTCGACTCCACCAAGTCCACGCAACGCCGCCGGCCTGCGACCAGGAAGTCAGGCAGGCCGGGCGGGACAACCGGAAACAGGAAGTAGGAGGGCGGGAGCCTACCCCGCCTCCCACGGAAGAGCCGCGATTGTTTGGAGCACCGGAGCAGGCAGGAGCCTACCCTGCGCCCCGGTGCCGAAGAAGGGAGGAAGAGTCCTGCTGCCGGTGAGTGGGGCTTCGCCTTCTTGCTGGGCTGCGAGGGCGGGGGACATGTGTGTGTGCGCGCGCGCATGCGGCGGCGGGCTGTGTATGTGTGTGAGCGTGCGTGCGTGCGTGTGTGTATGTGTCTTGGAGTCTGTGTGTATGCGTGTGTGTGTGTGACTGTGGGGGGGGGTTGCCTGTCTGGGTGCCTGCGTGTCTGTGTAAGTGTAAGTGCGTGTGCGCGCGTGTGTGTGTGTGTGTCTGTGTGCATGCATGCGCGTTAGGCTGGGAGTATGGGAGGGATGTTCACGGCGCGGCGCAGGACGGAACGTGCGCGTTCGCGCACACGAATCCAGGAAAAAAGCTCGTACACCCTCTTGTCCTCCTTCCCCCCAGACCGATAACTATACGTCTCCAGCTGGACACATGCATCCTTTGGATGCATTACCAGCGAGACCCAAAAAAGGGGGGGGGGGTATTTCTTAGCATACACACCAAATAGACCCTTACATAGCAGAGAAGAGAAAAGTATCCATTTTCTACCCTCTTAAACCACCCCCTCTTTCTGCCACTCACATAGCGCCTTCTTTGCTTCTATCTCAGAAAGGAATAGATAAGATTGGCCCCCACAAACTACTTTCAGTCGAGCTGGCTCTTGCAAGCTTGCAAGTATGCTTGCACTCCAGTAGCTTTCATTGGATCAATCAGTTGTCTAAGCTGCCAGTGTCTATCCATTCTCACCTTAAAATAATCAGAACGGAAAAAAATTTAATAAGAATCAATAGACAAAGGCGATCTAGGACCAGCCTTTAGATAAGGTGCATGACAAAGCAAAAAGTTACCAAAATAAATCAAAAAAGGTCTGGCATATCCAATATCCTGCCTTTTCTGCACCAGTGGCAATCTATGGGCTCTTTGGATCTGACAATCCCAGTCCCGATCCCGAAGGTCCGGTAAAGATTTCTGTTATGTTTGCACTGTGAAAGTTCTGTGGTCTGACCCCTCTTGCCCTTCTGGAATGCCGAACATCTTCAAATTTTGCCTCCTCTGACGATTCTGTAGATCTTCTAATTTTAGTTGCACCCTAGCAAGCAGATTGTCATGCTTCTCAGCCATACCAGATGTTTTCGAAGTCATTTCCTCCGTGTCCGCCACTCTCTGTTGCAATTCAGCTATCTCAGCTATCAATAACCCTACTTTAGTAGTAACTTCTTTCAGAGACTGCTGAATACCCTGAGTGTCTGAACTTGAGCAAAAAGTTTTCTAGTTTCTTGTCTTTGATCCTTAAGATTTTGGAGGATCAACAAGAGCATTGTGGTTTCATTTCTCTGTACTTCCTTACTTTCTGGATCCCCAGATGGTTGCTGCAAACTTGTTTCCTCAAGTGAAACCATTGAAGCTGACCCAGGGCTGTGTTCTAGATCAGCAGTACCCTCAACTGAGAGCCCCATTGCACCACCAGCTTCGTCCGCCAGACCAGTCTCTGATAACCTTGATATCCAGTTTTTGACCCCGCCCTTCGCTTGAACCCATCGCCATATAGGACTGTCAGCAGAGACCCCTTTCTTTCGTTGTTTTAGCCTCTCCTCTCCTGACTTCTGGTCTACACCCCCAAAGGTTTTTTTCAACTCCTTCATAGCTTTAGATTTTTGATTTCTCTTTTTAATATTAGCTGAGCATGGAATTTGCTTCTGTTGAATAACCCCAGCCAGATGTTGCAAGGCTGAGGGGCTTTGGTTCTGCTTTTGTGCTTGATCAGTAACAGACCCCAAAGATGAAGTACGGGAGTCACACAGTATTAAATCGTTAGGCGTAGCTGTTGGGGTTATAGGGGCACCAGGAATACCGGTCACATCAGAAGTTAAGAGAATCATGCCTATAGACCCTCCTTTATCCTGTTCTGGGTTTCTTTGGGTCATATTAGCATCCTCACCCACCTGCTAAACTCAAATCCGCCTCACCATCCTTAGAGATTCCAGCCTCAGTCATTGTCGCCCCTCCTAGGGTATGGGCCGCTTTCTTTCCACTTTTGAGAGTTTTGGCTTCCCCTAGCATTTCAAGTCCAAAGTGTTTACCGATATCCCTGAACTACCAGCGATGCTCTCGCACCCCATAGGAGTCTTTCCCCCATATCTTTGGAGTTCATGTCAGGAATTCTGCCATTATCTGATCTTTTCTTGAGCTGAGGTGATGCCTGCGAATTGTTTGAAGCATTACATCCAGGGGAAGTGGAAGCCAAGTTACTTTGTTGCTCGCTTATAGCTAGGTTCACTACATCTACTAATGTGTTACAAGTGTTACAAATGTCAGCTTCAGCTACCACATCAGAAGCGAACAGTTCCGCTGACTTCCTCGATTGCAGGAATTGTAATACAGGTTTCTCCAGCTTCCCTGACCCAGTATTTAGATTGGAGGAGTCCACCCTCTGAACCTTCACGTCTCCAATATCTGTATTGTCCCCCCACCCCCACGTCGCTGCCGTACTCACCGTCACTCGGTTGGTAGCCCGAGTGCTCCCTACAGTAGTTTTCGGCTGAGCCATGTTCCAATGCACCACCGAGTACAGCTTCGTCTCCGGACTCTAATGAAGATTTCCTTGCAAGTTCCGTGTAAATCGTTGGGCGGCCAAACACTCGGCAACCTTCGTGAATGGCAAACGCCTGGGGTCAATCCTCACAATCGCCTGCATCCAGTACCACGAACTCAGCGGAATCAGCCGAGTCACCACAGCAGGATCACAACAGCGAGTCCGTCCGCCCATAAATCAGTTTTTTCTGTGTTCTCTATGTTTTGTCGTAAACTTCCGTATGCGCTGAGACGCTGAGATCACAGTAAAAAAAAAAAACAATGTCGCCGGGGTTCCTTATTCAAATCTTTCCTTCTTGCTGTATTTCTTTAATCATTGCTCAAGCCTCCGGAGCTCCTCCATGAACCGACCCTCTTAGACGGCGTCAATCCGCTATCTTAGCTCTACCCATCTCCTCTGAGGATTCAAAGAAGTATGACCTGGACTCGTGGATCCCTTTCGGCAAGGCGTGGGAAATCAGCATATTGCGAAGATTCATTGCCTTCAAATTTTACTTGACTTCTGCAAAGGATCTGTCTTTATCCTGTACCAGCTTCATATAATCTGGGAAGATCATGATCCTGGACCTCATGTAAGGTAAGTTCTCGATCTCACAGGCCTTTCGGAGTATCAAGTCCCTGTCTCTGTAGTTCAGGACACATACTAGAAGCAGTCTGGTGTAGGCACCAAGGGGCAGCCTAAGGGCCAGCGATCTATGAGACCACTCCAGGGCAAACCATTTGGAGAGTCCTCACGCAGGAATGCACAAGCTAAATCCTGGACTCCAGGAGCAGAATAGGATTGTCGCCACAAACCCCACAAAGCGCAGATTGTTGCATCTTGATCTATTTTTAGCATCTTCCTCCTGTCTCTCAAGGTATTTAGTGGCCAAAAGAAGCTTGGTAACAATGCGTTTACGAGACATTTTCTTCTAGGATTGAGACGCATCCCTCTGCGATCCAGTTAGCCATATTACGGAGGTCCAGATGAAGCAGGGTGACATCCATGCAGACCTTCAGAATCTGTGTCTTGACTGCCTCTCGGGCGCCTTCAGACTCCAAGCCGCCAATGTGGGCCTATTCACTCCTCTGCTAAGTGCGGGGTTCTTGTACAGCACTTGCTTCTGGGTCGACCCAGGGCAGCCACCAGTATCCCCAGGCTACAATGGAAGACAGCCTGTGCCTCCGAGTTCCAGCAGTCAGGCAGGCCAGAGATTCGCTGCTGGATACCGTTGCTACTGCTGGATCCTGCTTGGTCCACAACTCCCTCACTGGAGGAGGCTACAGGGGGGAGAAGGAACCCTCTTTCAGGTCCCTCAGGCATGGATCGAGCCACTTGAGGCTGTCAGTTCAGCAGGCCGTGTTTCCCGGCTTGCCTGCTGTGTTTACCAGGTCTCTGGCCGTGGGCTCTCTCTCCAGCACGACGGGTCCATGTGTCTCCTGCGTAAAAGGAGTGTGGACTACTCCCTTAATCAGAAGATTATTTTAATAAAGGTGTAGTTTTAACTCCGTTAAAACATTAGTGACAGCGGACATACATTTGGTCGTGTTAATTTAGACCAAGAAGTCCTATACATAGAAAAACGACATAGGTCGACTTGTATGCAGTAAAAGCACAGGTACTTCCTCGTGCGTCCTCCCCAAAGCGTGAGAGATGGAGTTTTCTTATGAGTCAAGGATAGAGCCCCATGGGCGCGTGGTAGGGGGAAATCTTCACGCCCGGGTCATTTCCTCTCGGGCGACTCCCCTCTCGAAAATCTACAGCGTCCAAGACCATCTCTCACGCTTTGGGGTGGACGCATGAGGAAGTACCTGTGCTTTTACTGCATACAAGTTTGTATGTTTGTTGTCTCGCCGCAGTTGGTTTTGGCGCCTTAGAGGGCACCAGCCACCAAGCGAGCCTTTTTTCTTTGATCCTGATGAATGCTGAGTTCACTAGTACCTCGCTATAGCAGAAACATGTCATGTCGACCTATGTTGTTTCCCTATTTGTATTCAGTTTTCTCACTTTGGTGGTAGTCATTGCTCTACTGCTTTTGTCGTGTATCTGAATATTTATTGTCACTCTTTTGTTGGCTTGTTCAAGGCAAAAACACATCACATTGGCAAAAAAGGATAAACACACAGAAGTCTAGTGTCCGCATATCAACTTTCAATCCTGAGATCACATCAATCCAATCTTCTATCACTCCAACCCATTTGCTCCACATTCGGCGACTTTTCTTAGGACATCCCCTGGCCACGTAAGGAGGCCGTTCCTACTGCGGCACACCAGTCCACCCCTCTGCGCCAATGTGGGCGGGGTAGTGTTCAACCAGTGAGCTGCAATGTCTCTATTGGCTACCACCAATGCTGTATTAAGGAAGAGTTTCTCAGCTCTGTTGCCATCCAGCCCCGCAGTAACACCCAGGAGGACACGTATAGGATCAAGAGGAACCTCTCAGCCCAAGACCTCCGGGAGTTCTCCTGTTAAGGACTCCCAATGCCCCTGTATCGCAGGGCTAAGCCATACCATGTGATAGAAGTCTGCAGGAGAGTGGGGGCAGCGGAGACCGAGAGCGTCAGGCCGAAGCCTTGCGCGGTGGAGACGCAGCGGTGTAAGATCGGCAGCGTGTAAGAAGTATATTTGGACCGGCTGAAGCCTCGCTGAGACCCAGTGCTTAATTTGAGCCAGTGATTTCCGGTGTTCGGCAGCGGTACTTAATTTGCAGCACTGGCACTTATGACAGTCAGCCACATGGTGGGCTTTTTTATCTGAAATAGAGTGTGTACAACTAGTTGTTTACTAATTCAATATGCCTTAAAAATGACTATTACCTGCCGCCCAAGCTTATCTTAATGCTTTAGTGGCCTGGAACAGTCTGAATTGTTACAATTGTACCAGTGCAATGGTTAGTAACTGGTTTGGTAGTATCTTTAGCAGCGTTGGCAGGGGCAATGGGATGTGCAAGCTGCATTGGCCTCCTGACGAAGGCCCTGGCACTTAATTTCTTATAAATTAAGCACTGCAGTGAGACAGCAATTGTTTTAGGGGCCATCAGGGCGTCTCTCCAATCGGCGTCCCCAGGTGCTCCGAGCCAACCCTCCCATTTGTCCCGGAGGTGGGAGAGGGAGTTGGGGGGGGGGGGGGGGGGGTATTGTTGGTGAGTGAACGATAAATGCAGGAAATCCCTCCTCTTCCCAAATCACCTGGCATGACCTGTGCTTCGGGTGGACTATACTCAGGTAAGGAAATGGCATCTGGAATATAGGGGCAGAGGGCATGGCGCAGCTTTAAATATAGGAGAAATTGAGAGGAGTGGAGGGAGTGTCTGGCCTGCAAATCCTTAAAGGAGCGCAGATGGGTATCACTCCAGACATTGACCAGCAGGGAGATCCCGATGAGGTATCCGTGCCAGAACCCTGATAAGGAAGCAGCCTCTCAGAGTCTGGTGCCGCACCACAAGGGGGTTTCTCGAGTCACCCTGCACGACCAGCGGGTAAGACTCGGTGAGGCCCACCAGGCCAGGAGTACTCCGCGTGTGACCTCAGGGAAGCCTGGGGAACAACATCTTCATACTGCATCCCCTAGATAGAGGAAAAACCCAAAGTGTGCAGTTCCAGGCGATATGCCGGGTTGGACCAGCCGCCGTTAAACCAATCGTGGACTGTAAGGAGCCTAGTTGCTAAGTAATTGAGATAGATGCTAGTCATCCCAAGACCTCCATCAAAAGGCGGGATTCAGCCTGGGCCTCCGTCCCCCCCCATAAAAACTTAGTGGCCAGACTGTCCATTTCACGGAACCAAGACCTAGCAAAAGAGAGTTGTGTATTTTGGAGCATATAACAAAAGCGAGGTAAAATCACCATTTTAAAAAGGGCTATCCTTCCCAGAGGGTATAGGGGCAGCGCACGCCATTTAAGGAGATCAGCACGGACCTGCTTAACCAGAGGGGTGACATTCAGTGACCATGCAAGGTCAGGAAGAAGGGCTACCCAGATCCCCAAGTACTTGAAGGATTGCCGTAGAAGGGGAATCGTTGACTGACTATAAAAGCACTTGCAGGACAAGTGAAGAGGACCAAAACGGACTTGGCCGGGTTGAGCTGAAGGCTGAAAGTGCACTCAAAAAGGTCCAGTGCTCGGAGGCATCTGGGCCCCGATTGGGCCAGGTCAGCCAGGAACAGCAGTACATCGTCTGCATAGAGCGCAATCTTTTCCTCTTCAAAGCAGAGCCATCTCCATCCCGTGAGTGAGTGGTCAGATCGAATAAGACAGGCAAGGGGCTCCATTGCCAAAGCAAATAGGATCCGTGAGAGGGGGCATCCCTGCTACGTACCTCACCTAATGGGGAAGGGGCAAGACAGAGCTCCGTTGACAAGGACCTGCACCCGGGGCGCATGATATAGCGTCTTCACCAAGTTGCAGAAAGGGATTCCTAAGCTCATCTGCACCGTCTCCAGGTAACCCCAATCACCCGAATCAAAAGCCTTCTCAAAATCGACAAGAAGGAGAGACCAGTAGGGGAACAACAAATACCGGTTCGCAAGAGCAAGATGAAGGCGTCTAAGACAGTGTCTGGTCCCTTAAAGAGGCACGAAGCCGCATTGGTCTGGATGAACCAGATTAGCTAGATATGGTCGTATGCGGTTGGCCAAGGCAGAGGCGAAGATCTTCAGCTCAGTATTGATAAGTGAGATGGGGCTATTGTCCAAGCAGCAGCTCGAGAGGGTCTGAGACTTAGAAATCACTACAATGGTAGCTGGGTCCGTCTCTGGGCGGAAAAAGCCACACTTCACTGCTTCATTGTACATCGCCATGAGAGGTGAGACCAAGGTGTCTCGGTAAGATGCATAAGAGAGCATGGGACCCATGTCTGGGCATACCCGTCCCAATCGGGGTGACAAATGCAAAAAGAACAATTGATGGACAGAATGCAGAAAGTCATACATTCAGCCCTGTAGAGCGATCTGGGTCTAAATCAATCATACAGGGGCACCAAACTATTAAATACCTTGTCAGCCAAGACTCAACATCAGTGGTCTACCTATTTTTATGTCGAGCCTGGGCATCGCATGCGCAGTGAGGCATGCTTTATTCAGTCATGGACTTGAAGCTCCGCCCACTCTCTGTCCAGATTATTCAATGGCTTATGTCAGTGTGCTTTGTAAAGGTTCGCTTCCGATTTGTTGATAGGCTTATTAGTCCTTCCTGTCTGTTGTTACCTCCCATAAGGACTGGCCCTTTTACATGTATTCTAATTCGGGAGCTTTCTTTAGCAGTTCCAAGAACTATTTACTTAAATAATGTACACAGCACTCGTGGGACGCCAGCTTCAGTAATGGCGACTGCTTCCTAACAGATTTTTCATTTGCATTTCTTGTTTTCTGTGCGGCTCACCGCACTACATTTAATTTATTTACTTTTAATTTATTTACAGCGGTGGCCGCATGGGTATGCGCAGCTTGCCAAACTCCTTTGCTGCTCCGTCTTGTTTTAGTAACTCAGCGCGTCGCCGGCTTAATGGGTGTAGTGTTAAATAAATGCGCTCCCCCACAGATGCCCTATAGGAGCGCTGTCTTAATTAAAGACATCTGCTTGTTTTGTTTAAAAGCGCCCCATATCGCACTTTCACGTCCATGACGGCTGCACTCCTTTCTTTAGATGCGGCTCGTCTAAAGAAAGGTTTGAGGCCGCTGTCAAAGGGAAACCGCTGCATGGGGTGCTTTTACAAAAAAAAATTTGTTTGTCAACTTGACAAGCAGATGTTTTTTTATAAACGCGCCCCATAGAGCTATTTCACTTTATTGGCAGCCGCACCCCTTTCTTTGAACGCGCGGAGTCTAAAGAAAGGGGCGCAGCTGCCATTAACGTGAAAGCGCGGCACGGGGTGCTTTTCCAAAAATAGCAATTGCAATAAAATAGCAAGTGCAATGCAATGCAATTGGGGACATGATGTAGCCTTCCGGCTAGAGTGGTCAACCTCGAAGCAGGGAAACCGGGTTTGAGTCTCTGCAAGAATGCACAACATCCTGTGATTTTGGGTAAATCACTTAATCTCCCCATGCCCAACAAAAACAACCATTTGCAATGCAATAGGTCTCGCATTAGGAAAGTTTGAGCTATTGGTATTGTAAATGACATTTTTTATTTGTTTTGTTTTTGAAAATAGCGAAATTAATAGCTTTGTCATTTACAATGCCAATAGTTATAACTTTTGAAAATGTGACACCTATAGCATTTTAATGCAATATGTGTTGTATTTACGTGACTTACATGTATTGATATTACAAATAACAATGGCTTTTCTTTTTTTTAATAATTAATACTTAAATAAAAGTTATTGTAATTTCTAATGGCAATAGCTTAAACTTTTGTAAATAATTTTTGTGAAGATTATGTTCAGTGTATTTTATTGTGACGAAAATCCAAGAACAGAAGTGAAATATTAACATCTTTTTGTTACATTTGTAATAAAGCTTGAAACATTAAGAGAACATATTTGAACCAGTTGTTGTTGTTGAATGGTTGCACAGATTGATGCTGTGGTGGTGCTGAGTGATGCTGTGGCGTTCAGTAATGCGGTGGTAGCGCAGAGTGATGCTGTGGTGCCCCTGAGTGATGCTGTGGTGGTGCTGAGTGATGCTGTGTGCTATGCTATGTTTTGTTTGGCTATCCTATGTTTTGTTTTGTTATGCTATGCTATGTTTTGTTTTTGTTATGCTATGTTTTGCTATCCTATGTTTTGATTTGTTATGCTATGTTTTGTTATGCTATGTTTTGTTATGCTATGTTTTGCTATGCTATGCTTTGCTATGCTTTGTTGTGCTATGCTATGTTTTGTTGTGTTGGGTATGCTATGCTATGTTTTGCTATGCTATTATGTTTTGTTTTGCTATGCTATGTTTTGTTGTGTTAAGCTATGCTATGTTTTGTTGTGTTTTGCCATGTTTTGTTATGCTATGTTGTGTTATGCTATGTTGTGTTATGCTATGTTGTGTTATGCTATGTTGTGTTATGCTATGTTGTGTTATGCTATGTTATGCTATGTTATGCTATGTTTTGTTATGCTATGTTTTGTTATGCTATGTTTTGTTATGCTATGCTATGTTGTGTTATGCTATGTTGTGTTATGCTATGTTGTGTTATGCTATGTTGTGTTATGCTATGTTGTGTTATGCTATGTTGTGTTATGCTATGTTGTGTTATGCTATGTTGTGTTATGCTATGTTGTGTTATGCTATGTTATGCTATGTTATGCTATGCTATGTTATGCTATGTTATGCTATGTTATGCTATGTTATGCTATGTTATGCTATGTTATGCTATGTTTTGTTATGCTATGTTTTGTTATGCTATGTTTTGTTATGCTATGTTTTGTTATGCTATGTTTTGTTATGCTGTTTTGTTATGGTTATGCTATGTTTTGTTATGCTATGTTTTGTTATGCTATGTTTTGTTATGCTATGTTTTGTTATGCTATGTTTTGTTATGCTATGTTTTGTTATGCTATGTTTTGTTATGCTATGCTAAGCTATGTTTTGTTATGTTATCCTGTTTATTTTTGCTATCCTATGCTTTGTTTTGTTATGCTATGCTGTTTTGTTTTGCTATCCTATGCCTTGTTCTGTCATGCTATGTTTAGTTTTGCTATCCTATGCTTTGTTTTGTTATGCTGTGCTATGTTTTGTTGTGTTTTGCTATGCTATGCTATGTTTTGTTATGATATGCTTTGTTGTGTTTTGCTATGTTTTGTTTTGCTATGTTTTGTTTTGTTTTGCTATGTTTTGTTTTGCTATGTTTTGTTTTGCTGTGTTTTGTTTTGCTGTATTTTGTTTTGCTGTTTTGTTTTGCTTTTTTGTTTTGCTGTTTTGTTTTGTTATGCTACGCTTTGTTTTGCTATGCTTTGTTATGTTTTGCTATTATGTTTTGCTATGCTTTGTTATGTTTTGCTGTTTTGTTATGTTTTGCTATTATGTTTTGCTATGCTTTGTTATGTGTTGCTGTTATGTTTTGTTTTGCTATGTTTTGTTTTGCTATGTTTTGTTTTGCTATGTTTTGTTTTGCTATGTTTTGTTTTGCTATGTTTTGTTTTGCTATGTTTTGTTTTGCTATGTTTTGTTTTGCTATGTTTTGTTTTGCTGTTTTGTTTTGTTATGCTATGCTTTGCTATGTTTTGCTATGCTTTGTTATGTTTTGCTTTGCTTTATGTTTTGCTGTTTTGTTATGTTTTGCTATTATGTTTTGCTATGCTTTGTTTTGCTATGCTTTATGTTTTGCTATGCTTTAGTATGTTTTGCTATGCTTTTTTTTTTTTTTTTTTCTTTTTTAATATCCATGATTTTTTTATTGGGACTCTCTGAATGGGAGTCCTTTTCTTCTAGTGAACAACAGGCAGAAACATTCTCACTGAGCTCAGGCTTAAAATGATTTGCTGCTGGGAGAATATCCAAGTGGACTAACCTAGTTCTAGGTTACAGCACGCGTCTTTTAAGTACTAACATCATTCTTTTGATGGCAAAGTAGGAATATAAACATAAATATAAACATAAATACAAAGGAAAATAAGAAATATTAATAATGCAGTTTTATCTTAAAAATACTTTTCAGGTTATATCTTCGACTATATATACCCTCACGACATCCTTCCCTTACTGATTTGCCGGCCCGTTTTTCCAGTTTACAACTGGATGCCAAATCCGCTTACCCAAGGATCTACCTCTTTTACCTTTTCTGTCATAGATTGCTTTTTCTAGGTTGTAAGTTGACAATAACCGAGCAATCCACATTTGAAAAGTTGGTGGTGCCCTGTCAAGCCATAATGTTGCAACACATATACGATATACTGCGGATACCATAAACATAAACTCAGTAGAAATATCCTCTTCCCCCTTCGCCACCCCCAGCAATAGTAATTTATTTATTTATTTATTACATTTATATCGCGCATTATCACCGATTGGTCTCTAAGCGCTTGTACTTGGGAACTCATCATCACAGGAGGATAGACAAAACAGATTATACTGAACCCCAGGCTTCTCGGAAAAGCACAGTTTTTAACATTCGCCTAAAAGGTAGTAAGTTTGATTCCTTCCTTAGACCTGGAGGCAGCTTATTCCAAGCAGCCGGCAGGGTCGTTGAAAAAGCGCGTCCACCAAGGGTGGTCAGACGATAGCGCGGGCTTACCAAGAGAACGTCCTCAGATGAGCGCAAAGTTCTTCTAGGGATATAATGCACCAGTCTAGCTTTAATATAACTGGGAGCGTTGCCAAAGACCGCCTTGTGTGCGATGCATAGACCTTTGAATAAAATCCTCTGCCTGATGGGCAGCCAATGTAATTGGTAGAGCAGAGGAGAGGCATGCGTGCCCCTAGCTTTCCCAAATATCAGTCTAGCTGCATCATTCATCACAATTTGCAGTCGTGAGAGTTATTGCTGGGTAATCCCGATATAAAGGGCATTCCCATAATCCAAGCGCCCTAAAATCATTGCCGACACCACCGTCCTGAGAGTGGAAAAAGACAGCATTGGCGAGATTTTCCGAAGTTGCCTGAGGAGGCCAACGCATGTGCCTACCACCGACGACACTTGATCTTTCATAGATAGGTGATCATCAATATGAATGCCCAAGCTTTTCACCACCTTTGCTGGTATAGGGGCCATGCCCAACTCCTGAGGCCAGAGAAGATCGTTCCACGGGTTGCCCGAGATGGTAATGGGCAACACTTCGGTCTTCTCTGGGTTGATCTTTAAGGAGTTGGACGACATCCAGTTGCTCGTAAACTTTAGGATGTTGTGTAACCTAGCTTGGGCTGCAGATGGATCCTCAATTTGTATGATTATCTGAGTGTCATCGGCATAGTTGTAGATCTGGCACTGCATCTGGTTTAGAGCGGCAATCAGAGGCTGCAGGTATATATTAAAAAGGAGCGGCGACAGGGCTGATCCCTGCGGTACCCCACATGTTATTGCCGCTGATGTAGAAATTAAATCTGACAGCTGGACCCTCTGCGATCTTCCCTGCAGGAATGAAGTCAGCCAGCCCAGTGCGGTCCCCCCGCACAATTCATCAGTAAGCTTGATTTTGTAACCTAGTGATACATCAATACATTTTTCAATATCTTTTTTCAAGGAATACAGTTGCGGGCATTTTGAGAATACATGAATTATATCCGCATCAGTAGCATCACAACTGGGACACGTAGTACCTGTGGTACCCCCCCATTGTGCAATCCTCGCTGGGGTGTGGTACAGTGAATACAAGGTCTTGTAGTGCTGTGACTGTAGGGTCGCAGAACATAAGATTGTTCGACCCAAGTCTAAAGATAGCTGGAAACCCTCTGGTTGTAGATCAGTTTTTTCCGTCCACTTCCTAGCAAATTTGTCTCTATCATCACTTTTGTATTTACCCAATTCTGCATATAGGCACCGGATTGTACAGTGAATGCTATTCTCGATGTAGTCCATTATACGACATGAGCCAAAACCCAGAGATCCACCTTGTTTATTTGAAAGATAGCTTCTAATCTGGAGATACTTAAAAAAAACTATTATTTCCTACCTTAAAAATACTTTGGATCTCATGAAACTGCAACATTCCACCCTGTTGGTCCAATAGATTCCCAATTTTCTTAATCCCTTTATTATCCCATTCCTTCATCACCGAGTCCCTAAATATCTCCCCAGGTAGAGATCTATTAGTATACAACCGTGTGTATCTATTGTGCCTTCCCAAGCCTATTTTCTTTGAAATCATATTCCAGATAATGTAAGCAGCTTTAAGAGTTTTAAATCTTGTGTGTTTAAAATAACTGAAGTCAATAGTATTCAAAAATCCATTTACTGCCCCATCCCCCATCACCACCGTATATACATTGTGAAACCCTTGTGAACTAGCTTCCTGTTCTGTACTACCGCCACCAATTAATCCCTGAAAATACTGCATAGCTACAGCCCAGTAGTAAAACCTAAAATCAGGTGCCCCCCAACCCCCTCTTTCCCTTGGAAGTGTAAGATGTCGATATGCTCTTCTAGTTTTGCCCTGTGCCCAAATAAATTTATTTACTATAGCTTCTATCTTGTTAAACCATATATGTTCGAAATATAACTGTATAGCTCTAAATAAATATAGCAGTTTAGGAAATGTAATCATTTTTACTACATTTATTCGTCCCATCAGCGTCAAATGTAATCTGTGTACCCTTTCTGTGTTCTCTTTTACTTTATTTAATAGGGGTCTGATGTTGAGGTCTACCAGGCTATCAAGGTCTGCCGTAACCTTTATACCTAGATATGTTGCTTCCCTAACCACTCTAGTGTCCTGGAATATCATATGATCATTTTGTACTATTTGGATTTTCCCACTATTAATTTTGTATCCTGAGAGTGCCCCAAAGTTTGATGCTTCTCTCTCTATCTCAGGTAGTGCTATGGCTGGATTGTTGGTAATAACAGCCACATCGTCTGCATACGCAAATACTTTATAGCTTCTTTCATATAGCTCGATTGGGACAATGCTATTGTTTTTTTCCAGTCTTCGCAGTATGGGGTCAATATAAAGGGCGAAGAGCAGCGGGGATGCTGGGCATCCCTGTCGTGTCCCTCGTTTTATCTGAACTGTTTCAGTGTATCCTTTATTGATTCTTATTCTAGCCGTAGGGCTAGAATATACTGCCTGTATCGCTCTAATATACCCTCTGCCAATTCCAAACCACTCCATTACCTCCCACAGGTAGTCCCAAGAGACCCTGTCGAAGGCCTTCTCCGCATCCAGGAATATGACCGCGACAGGGTCTCCTGCAACCCCCATAGCATCCAAGATCGTGATCATTTGCCTAGTGTGTTGTGTGGTTCCCTTCCCTGGAATAAACCCGTGCTGTGTTGTGCTAACCAAGTGCTCTACAACCTTACTTAATCTATGTGCAAGTGTTTTTGTGAATATTTTAGCATCCGCATTCATAATTGTTATTGGACGATAAGACCCAGGTTCTAAGGGGGGCTTATCTTTCTTTAATATTACAATAATATCAGCCCCTGCCCAGGATTGTGGTACTGATTCTCCCCTCTGTGCCTGAGTAAAAATTTCGTACATATCTTTCCCTAATATATCCCAATTTTTTTTATAAAACTCTGCTGGTATCTGATCTGGGCCGGTAGCCTTCCCAGAGGGGAGGCTATTCATTGCTTCCTGAACTTCCTGTAGTGTGAATTTAAGATCTAATTTTTCCTGCTCGTCATCTTCTAGCATTGGGTGTATTATAGTTTTAAGATATTCCGTGATCTCCAATTTTGATTTGCTTATATTCTGTTCATAAAGGTTAGTGTAGAATCTCTTAAAAACATCCCGTATATCTGTTACCTTATTTACAACTTCTCCTACCTCATTTTTTATTTCCTTGATCTTCCCCGCTGCTAACTTCTGCCTAGTTCTAATAGCCAGAAGGTGCCCAATTCTCTCGTTATACTCATAACTTTCCTCCCTTTTGGCTAAGTAATTGGCCGCAGCCCTCCTTACTACGCTTTCGCTCACCTCTGCCTTCTTCAGCTCTATATTTAACAGTAGGTCTTCCAAAGGATCTTGATTACTAATTGCTAATATTAAGCAATCTTCTAGTTCCTTTAAGTCCCTTATCCTTATCTCCATTTCATCTTTTTCCCTCTTAGTCCTTTGAAGCGTAAAACATAGGGTTTCCCCCCTAATGCCCGCCTTAAAGGTATCCCAAACCATGCCAGTTGCTGCTGTTCCTCTGTTAATTTCCCAGAATTGTTTAATCCAAATCCTCATTCTGTTCACGTAACACTCATCTTTAAGGAGTCCTCTCTCAAAGGTCCAGTTATAAGGGTCCCTTTCCCCTGCTATAACCTGTGGGAGTGTCATTACAAGCGGGTTATGATCGGATAAAATCCTAGGTAGCCTCTCCAATTGACTAACACCTACTAAAGAGCTAGAAATCAGGAAGTAATCTAGTCTAACAACCAATCTGTGTGGTGCTGAGTAATACGTACTACCCGTCCCAGGTGGATGTCTCTGCGCCCATAAATCGACTAACGCATTATGTCTCATAAGATCGCATACAGCCTTACAAACCCTCTTCTTCCTCCCCCTATACATCCCCCCTCCCGTCATGCCCTTCATGCCCAAGCCATTCATCCCATTTATATTCAAATCCCCGCAACATACGATTGGTTCAGGCCATAGAGGCAGTTCCTGATCCAAAAATTCGAGAACCTCTGGGTCATCTTCTGTGGATCCATAAACAGAGACTATGGTACAGCGTCCTGCATTTGTTTCTCCATCAATTATAACCCATCTCCCCCTCTGATCTTCTTTTTTTCTTTTTGTTTTAAAGACTCCTTTTTTAGCTAGTATAGCTACCCCCTTGGTCTTAGTTTCTTGTTTGGTGAAGGCTAATACCTCAAATCCCATCTGTTCGAGTAGATATTTGTTATTTCCCTCTATGTGTGTCTCTTGGAGACAAATTAAATCTAGTTTCAGTATTCTTAGCATTGCGGCTACTTTTTGTCTTTTTGCTCCGTTGTTTAGACCACAGATATTTATAGAGGCAATCCTAAGAGTCATCGCATAATCTTGTGTCTTTCCTTACTATGGTGCCAGGTTCTATTCTCTCTATCTCCTGCATGTACTGCTCTTATCTCAAGTGCTTTATATTTATTTGTTTCCTCTTTGCGTGTTGTATTCACCAACCATGTGACCACCCCTCCCACCCCCCCTCCCTTCTCCCCTCCCTCTGTCATCCCCCCTCCCCCTTCTACAGGCAAATAGGTCAATCCTGACCTATGTGTGACCTCTATAGCTGTAGCATCGCCCCTCTCTCCTGCCCTTGCCTACTGCTTAATACCTTCTCCTTTTATGGTGTTTTTGGTGGGGTTCTCCCTCTTTTATTCTTCTCTCTGCTCTGTTCCGTAAGCTCCGCTAGGAATTCTCCTGCTTTAATTTCTGATACAAACACCCTAGTCTGCCCCTGATTGATAATTTTTAATCTCGCTGGGTAAAGTAGATATGCTTCTGCACCTTGTTTCTGCAAAGGGGAAATCAATTGCCTTAGCTTCCATCTTCTTTCAACTGTCACGTGACAGAAGTCAGGCCTGGCAAAGAATGTAACACCATCATATGTTTTCCTATTGTCTGGCCTGGCTCTGTCCATAATCTCCTGTCTAGCAAGAAAATTCCCCAAAAACACAAGCATCGCCCTTGGTAGTGCATTCTGCTGAGCCCCTTGATTTCTCTTCATTGTGAGTGGGAATCTATGGGCTCTTTGGACTTCAGACTCCCATTGCCACTGGGAGTCAGGGAAGGACCCTTTCAGGAGTTTGATAACGTACCCCCTTGGATCTTACCCCTCCACCCCTTCCTCTATACCAAGGAGTCTTACATTATTCCGTCTTTGACGGTTTTCAAAATCCTCGAGCTTCCATTGAAGATCTTCAATTTTTTTCCCTTGCTCATTTTTGAAGTCCTGCCAGTCCGTCATCTCGTCCTCCATTCTCCCCGTTCTCTGTTCCACCTCTAAAACCCTCTCCTCGACCACCTCGTACTTCCTGTTTAATTTCCTGATTGATGCCTGTATTTTCTTTGTGTCCCGCCTTGCTCTCCGACTTTCCACCCTGGCCTCAGACTGTATCTGCTTCAATGTACCAAACATCATCTCCATCGTTATATTTTGGGGTGTCGTTCTCCCTACTGAATCACCTCCTGCCCCACTTCCTTGTCCAGTTTCTTGATATACCCCTGAGGTGGCTGAATAGTCCCATGACAGTTTATTTCTGCCACCCTTGGTGCCCCCTCCGCTTCTTCTTGCTCCCGAGTTCTTTTTCCTTTGAGTACTTTTGCCCCTTGAGTGCCTGGAGTTGTCGGAGTCTGAGCCAGAGCCAGTGGTGGTGAGCTCCGTTGTACTGTCCCCCACTTGATCACTTAAATCTGTAGAATCTGATCCTTCGTTAAGAGAGTAAAACTCGGGAGACCCCCCTCTAGCACCTCTGTTCTCTGCCTGCTGCTGTGGGTCTAAACTCGCCAGACTTCCCCATTTTGTTAACTGAGATTTACTGATAGCACTGTTGGTAGCACTGTTAGGCTCCACGATTAGCCCAGCTTCTACTGTCAGCAGTGCATCCATCATCTGTATATTATTGTGTCTTTCACGCACCCCCAAATCATCCTGCAGCGCCCCAGGCTCCCCTCCGCTCACCGTAGTCATTAGAGTTTCCTCTGCTTCCAGTCCGGCAGTCCCCGCGTAATGCGTGATAGATTGTAGGGGCTCCGCTGGTTGCTCGGCAACTGCGCTGTTTACGTCCTCGAGGACGTTTTTCATTCTTTCCGCGTTCAGCGTGACCGTCTGGATCTTGGTGCCGGTTACATCCTCATCCTCTGCCTGCATCTGTATTCCGAGACCGGGCCCGGATCTGGTGGAAAAGGACTCGGTTAGGGTAGGCTGTCTCATGACGGACACATCTTTGGAGGGGAGGGGGAGGGGGTTTGCACGCTGCGATCTGTGTTTCTCTTTCGCAAGCGGAGCTTTAATCAGCGGCGCATCTTTCTGTGCATTGATCGCAATCATCTCCGGTGTCTCGGGTTTCCTCTCCGAAACCTCGCTTTTCTTTTGCTGAACTTTCGTCACAGTAGCCGCCAGTGTCTGCTTCTTACTTGCCGGTACTGCTATCTTCGGTGTTGCTCCTGTAGCTGAGGCTGTTTCTCGAGTTGTCGGGCCCTTGCTCACCCCAACTGCATGTGCAAGCCTCTCCTTTTCCTTATCCCTGTTGCGCTGTGACATCGCGGTAGCGGCAGTCGGTATTCTCCGGGCTCTGATTCTATTAATCCAATATTTCCTCCAGCCTTGCAGGGTCACTAGAGCTGTTTGTATAAGACGTCTTCTGCCAATGCCGCTGTCTGTAATAACCTGGATCAAACCACCCAGCGCGAGCATCACTTCGTTCACACTACCCACATCTTACTGTGAGGGCAGGAGAGAGAGTAGGGTGCGACTTCTCCCTACAGCGTTGTAGCGGCCATCTTGCCCTCATGTTTTGCTATGCTTTAGTATGCTTTGCTATGCTTTAGTATGTTTTGCTATGCTTTATGCTATGCTTTGGTATGCTATGTTTTGGTATGCTATGTTTTGGTATGCTATGTTTTGGTATGCTATGTTTTGGTATGCTATGGTTTGGTATGCTATGTTTTGGTATGCTATGTTTTGGTATGCTATATTTTGGTATGCTATGCTGCTTTGGTATGCTATGCTGCTTTGGTATGCTATGCTGTTTTGGTATGCTATGCTGTTTTGGTATGCTATGCTGTTTTGGTATGCTATGCTGTTTTGGTATGCTATGCTGTTTTGGTATGCTATGCTGTTTTGGTATGCTATGCTGTTTTGGTATGCTATGCTATGTTTTGTTTTGTTATGCTATGCTATGTTTTGTTTTGTTATGCTATGCTATGTTTTGTTATGCTATGCTATGTTTTGTTTTGTTATGCTATGCTATGTTTTGTTTTGTTATGCTATGCTATGTTTTGTTTTGTTATGCTATGCTATGTTTTGTTTTGTTTTGTTATGCTATGCTATGTTTTGTTTTGTTTTGTTATGCTATGCTATGTTATGCTATGTTTTGTTATGCTATGCTATGTTTTGTTATGCTATGCTATGTTTTGTTTTGCTATGCTATGTTTTGTTTTGCTATGCTATGTTTTGTTTTGTTTTGCTATGCTGGTGAGGGAGGGTGAGGGAGGGTGGGTGGGTGGGGAGGGTGAGTGGTGATGAGGGGTGAGGGGATGTGTGAGGGTGAGGGGGTGAGCTGCAATCTGCACCAGGGACGGCATGGTAAAAAATAATCGATGTGCCGCTGCTTGAAATACACAACAATATTCTGGCGGTGCTCAAGTCCAGAGTGACGTCATCTCCCGACCACCACCAGATCTCACAAGGGTCTGGGACCCTATGGACAGAGAATTACACAGCCACTATGGCAGAAGAAAACCTGCATGATGCTGGTAGAGAGCACACGCGTCATCTGTACACATGACATGCTAGAGAAAATTCAAATAAAACACTGCACACCATCTATTGTTACAGCGCAGCGCACCCATCTCTGGTGCAAGTTCGCGCTGCCGGAGATCATATGTCTCCGATATACTGTCTGCGATGTAACCGGCGTCCAATGATCGCACACATCAAAGGTCACGCTGCCAGAAACAAATAACACATTTCTATATTACCCACCCTCAGGCGGCTGATATAAATACACATCTCCAAGGCACAGCAATGCAGGCAGGCGGGACACGCATTGACAATCCAGAGCCCACAACGTCCCATATAATGTGCATCACTGACTCGCACAGCGAGGAGCCATAAAGGACAAACATTACTGATGCACAAACAACCCAGGCTGCTAGAAAGAACATGCAGCCTCCTTTCGGTCACTGTCAGAAAATGTGCACACATGAGAAGGCTGAGAGACGGGAAGCAGGGGAACAAAAGAGACAGGGCAAAAAAGAGACCGAGAAAAGGAGGCAACGAAAGAGGGGAAAAAGAGGAAGAAGACAAAGACGGAAAATCAGTATCGCGGGAGCAGGGCTTCAAAAGGAGGGTGAAAATTATATAGTGGCGTTTTAAGAGAGAAACGAGGAAACAAAAAATATGCGCGGAGGCAAAGGGAAAGATTAATGGTAGGTGAGAGGGTGAAAACAAAGCCAGTAGGAAATATGTCGCCAGAAGAAGGGTCTCGCAAAACAGGCCAGTAAACCATGTGTCTGTTTATCTGGAATACACAAAATGTCTGCTGGGTACGAGCACAGCGTGCGACGTACTTTGAGCCTGAGGCTGCTCTGTCGTGGGGGAGAGGGAGGGGCAGGTGTGAGAGGCTGGAAAAGCAGATGGCCACAAAGGAATGCAGGAAAAGCAGAAGCGCTGTTTTAGAAACATTACTGATGCGCAAACAACCCAGGCTACTAGAAAGAACATGCAGCCTCCTTGCAGTCACTGTCAATAAATGTGCTCACATGAGAAGGCTGAGAGAGACAGAAAGCAGGGGAACAAAAGAGACAGGGCGAAAAAGAGACCGAGAAAAGGAGGCAACAAAAAGTGGAAAAAGTGGAAGAAGGAGACAGAAATTCAGTATCGCGGGAGCAGGGCTTCAAAAGGAGGGTAGCGTTTTAAGAGAGAAACGAGGAAATAAAAAAAATATGTATGCGCGGAGGCAAAGGGAAAGATTAACGGTAGGTGAGAGGGTGAAAACAAAGCCAGTAGGAAATCTGTCGCCAGGAGAAGGGTCTCGCAAAACAGCCCAGTAAACCATGTGTCTGTTTATCTGGAATACACAAAACGTCTGCTGGGTACGAGCACAGCGTGCAACGTAATTTGAGCCCGAGGCTGCTATGTGGTGGGGGAAAGGGAGGAGCAGGTGTGAGAGGCAGAAAAAGCAGATGACCACAAAGGAATGCAGGAAAAGCAGAAGCGCTGTTTTAACTCTTTTCAAGTCTGATGCGGGGGGCGGGGGAGCGGCAGCCTTTGAAGTCTGATGCCAAGGCACAGACAAAGGTGATGTGTGATGTGGCTGGCGATGATGTGCATGCGCCTGGCTCACATGAACTGTACGCGATCCACAGCTAGGTAGACTTTTCGGACCGCTTACTATAATCTCGCCTATTCAATCCCTATGGGATAGAATAGGCGAGACCTAATGAATGTGTCTGTCTGGAACGCAACTGGTGCTCTGTAAATCGCTCGGATACCTGCTATCTTCGGGTCTAGTACACGCTATATAAAACTGTAAATAAATAATAACATTTAAAAAATAGGTCTCGCATTTGCAAGAGTTTAGGCTATTGGCATTGTCCTGTACGTTTCCAATAGCTCAAACTTTTGTAAATGCGAGACCTATTGCATTGCCAATGCTTGTGTTTTTATTATAAAGAAACTCAAAATAAAGCTTTCAGATCGTGAACTGGCACAGTTTCGTTACATCATGTCAAATGCCTAACTTTTGCTTTAACCTCATACATACAACTTAAATCCTGTCTCTACACAGGACACATATGGTAAAGTAAATGCAGTTTTTTAGAAATCAATTGATTCTCATTACTAAATAAAAAAAATGATTTGTATCTTACTTTGTTTTAGGATTGGTATCGGAAACAGTGACACTTGGTGATCTTCTGCTGTGTGGTAGGATTTCCATATAGTGTGATTCTTGAAGATTAACTTTCTTGAATGGATACAGCGTGAGCCATCTTAGTGTGCTGTTTCGCATCTCTAAGGTATGCAAGCTTTTTATTTTTAAATAATCGGGCAATTGAAGCCTTGGTGTCTACTGTGAAGTTCTAGGAAGTTTGTATATCTACTCAGACGGACAAAATAGCCACAAATGTATGGTGTTTGAAATTCCGTTTTTGTATTACTTTGTAATTGCACAGTACAGTGGTAGAAATCGCATCTCTGGTATATATAATGCGAAATAATGACATTTAGTAGTTGGCATCATGTAGAGCATTAGTAGATTAATTTTCTCATTATTTCGGCTCTAAATATCAAATTAGGAGGAGAAAATTTAGGAAAACCTGACGGCTAATTTAAAGTTTTGTGTGTTTTTTGACGGACCTCATTTATTGAATAGTTATCCTCTGTTACTTTATTTTTAATTCAGTTAGCTAGACTGACTGAGCATCCGAAGTAGAGTTTTGTGCATGGTGTTGCAGATTGAGCTCAAAGGTTCTGTATTCATGTGTATAATGTACTTGGTGGTGCATGCTGGGAAAAGCAGAACACAGCGCTTGGGAACAACTTTATTTAAATACTCTGAGAAACGAACTCTCTAGAGTTATAAAACATAGCTTTCAACCTTCACATATTCAGTTCTGTCATTGAACTGGTTCACAGAGCTCAAACTGAAAATCATTCCTAGTGAACAGAACTCATTAATTATGTTTGTTAGTTATTAGTTGAATTCTCTCCTGCCCAGTCTGGACATCTGGAATAGTAGCCATGGATTCTTCTTCATTGGTAACTATTTAAACTTAAAAACCTGTAGCTTCGAACAATTTCTGCCTTTGATCGTTATTCTTACATTTGCTATATACACTAAAAGGTTTTACAGGCAAATGTGAAAGGCACTGGAAAGGCCCTTTCTTCCCTATAATAAATATACATTAAAACGTGTAATTTCTTACAGTTCACTGAGAATGATACTAAAGAATGAAATGCAAATATCTTCCCATGCAGTTACAAACGTAAAGTGAATTGTCCTGCAAGTCAGTCAAGATAAAAGTTCATTAATAGTTTAAATGATTCAAACTTTAAATACTCATCGCGCATACTGTTTCCTATTACAAGCCCATGTGGCACATGATAAATCTGAATGATGAAATAGTACTTTCCTCCCATGGCACTAATGGCCATTACCCTTATACAACCTGTACCATGAATTGTTCCAACATTAATTACGTTGCTACAAAAACTAAACCTTCCCCATATGATTTACTCACCAAACTGCTCCACTTCTCCCCCTTTAGCTTATCAAGTTTTTTGGTTTACCCATACCTATATTCTGGTCTGCCTTTTGTTCCCTTTATTTACTGCTGTCCTAATATACCCCTCCCACTGAATTTGTTCTGAATGGCACCCTTTACGTCCTCCTGTATTTTGTGCCACGCTCACTCCTGTGTCTGGTCCTGTGATCCTCCACTTTTTCTGTCTTTATTACCACAAGCAGAGAGAGAGCGAGCGATATATTTAGCTTCCTATCTCTCACCCCCCCCCCCCCCCCCACCCCCCTCCATCCGGTCTGATCTCCTTAGCTTGCTGGCATACAGCTGGTTGGTTTTGCTTTTTAGTTTCTTAGCCGCCATTAATTCATTTGTATTACAACATCATAAAGATAAAGGGAAGTAGGATAATCAGTGGCTTATAACAACCCTGGTGGTGTTGTAATGTTAAGTGTTTTCCTGGCAGGTTTGATTTGTCACGCTTCTTAGTCACTGTTGTACTAATGATTCTATAGACTGCTCAGTATTATAGGAGGATGGAACTTTGTTTACTTGTGTTAAATATATCTCCTCGGATTGGCGAGTTTAACTGTTTAATTCAAAACCTCGCAAATAGTCCCTCCTTGTCCCTGAAAAGGGTCAGTTAATCTGGTTGTCTAACTGCTGAAAACACTTGAGGCCTCTCGGATTTATTATTCTGGTAACGAGACTACAGTGGATTTGGGTAGAATATACACATTTTACCGATATAAAGTAATGAGACTGCCCCAGCAAGTATTTTATAAAAGGAGCCAATGTCAGAACTAGTAACTGGCCTTTGATATGAAGTTTCAGAACCCCCAAGTTTAAAAATAAAATCCTCGATTGAAACAAACCTTGGTCTTCATTGCCTATATGCTTTACTTAACTTAATGCAAGCTCCTCTCTGTAACTAATTAATTAGTTGCACTAAATAGATACTTTGAAAGGGAAAGCATATGGTTTTACATATTTATCTTGAAATGTCATCTTTAAAAAAAAAAAAAAAAAGGATCTCGTCTATTTTCTCTGGCTATTGTATCCATTGAGATGTGATTGCTTGTGTATTGGAATGTGGCAGTGTCACATTACCACACACGAGTGCATCTTCTCTTACGCACACACTCTCATATCTCTTAAAGACACTAGCACATGCTTTCAGATCATGGTTCTTTCACACAGGGTAAACACATGATCATCCGCACGTCGCATTCCTCACCTTTAAACCATGCCCCCCTCCTCAACAAACACCATCTGTCTTTTGATCTGATTTACTGTGGGACAAGCTTGCACTGCTTCTGTACATCATTGGCATTGTAATAGGTTTAGTGCTTACTCGTAATGTGCTGCTGCTTTTACCGCAAATCTTTTTACATTTTATGAAGGTGTATCAAACTCTACTTACTATTCAAGGTGTTCTTTGAGGCTTTCCAGCTGGATTATAATCGGAAATCTCGGAAATTCAAAATACTAGTAGTATTGCTTTCTTCAATATTTGTCTGAACATTTCGCTAAACTGTTTCTCCCTCTAGAGGAAACCATGTTATCTCCATTGTTAACTTTGCGAAGGGGTAGCCATGAGGATGACCCTCAAACAGGGAAAAGGATAGCTGTAAATACCGATTTGACAAAATAATGAAGCTGTATCTGTCATTAGGATGAGCAAAGCTCTGCAATTCCTTTTCCACTTAATGTAGGTTGGAATCTAAGGTGAGATTGCTTTTGGAATGGCTGAGTCTTGACAAAGTCACCTCATTGGCAGTGTTCAGGTTCTTTCCATTGAGATGAGCATTCTGTTACAGGGAAACTGGTTTAATTAAGGCCTTAAAAAGTAGGTTTTGTAGGCATACTGCTACTCTACGGTTATCGTTGCATTCCATCCTGACATCGGGAGTAATTCATGCATGTGAATCTATGAAAGAATGCTGATAATGTATACCATTACTCTTTTTAGCCATGTAATTGTGATGTAGTCCACATTACAAGTCCCTAATGAAGCTGTGCAGTAGAACCAAAGTTGTAGCAAAAACAGAGAAAATACCTAGATTAAACACTGTCACTGTGTTTGGATTTATGTTATAATGAGTCCCATTTGCTGCATAATGATTCTGAAATGCTGTAGAAAAGAGTGTTCTCTTTATTAAACCTAGTGTAGAGGCTGGTGATCTAGTGTGATCTCCTTTAGAATGATGATACCCAACTTGGTCCTTCTGAAAGTCCTGCTTGGGGCGAAGTTGGTGGATGACTCAAGTGACAATTTCTATACATTAACGTTCATCTCCCTTTGAGCCACAAACACGAAACAAGAAGGCAATGGGAATGTAGGCAGAGACTGACATAAAGACGCAACCCAAGGCATTTATGTGGGCCTGGAGTTCATATTTTGCAGAAAAAGCATTCATTTAAAATGCAACAGAGTACCTAATTTACATAGACCTATACATTTCCTGAAAGTTTTTTCCATCCTTCCCTGAGGCACGTCGCTTTTAAAACACCATTGCGAAAAAATGTTTTAAAGTGAACTTAACACCACACAATAGCTGACTCGAATATGTGCGCTAATTTTCACGTTTTGTGGATGAGAAGATTCCGAATTGACACAGAGCACCATAAACTAGATTCTATTGTAAATGTTCTTCTCATTTCTGCTCTGTGCACTGAGGGACGTTGGGAACTTTCGGGGTATTACAGAGAAAGAATGGAACATCCTCAGAAAATCGATGTCTCAAAGTTTGTAGACCCCATGTAGCTCTTCAGTGACACCGATTCCACACTTGCTGTGCCGTTGGTAGCAGGCTGCAGTGTTAGGCTTAGTTTGAGTTCTTTTCGCGCACAAAAGTATTTTATTATTCTCTCCATTTATACTGGTTTGGATGTAGGTACTTTCTTGCAAATGTAGTAAGAATTCATGACAGAAAAATCGAAGTGAACTGTTTTCCCGCCCGGATTCATTTGCACGGGTTGCAATGTAAACTTTTTCGTCTTCAAAATGTTGAGATTCCGTAATAATGTTGCTTTTGAAACAAGGGTGAAGTCACACACTGAAGAATGCAGAACAAGTTGTAGCTTGTTTCTAATATTGTAACTTGTTGCTTACAACAACCTTGCAGCATGCTGCAATCTTGATTCAGAAATAAGAGCACGTTGAACACATTTTGGGGTTCATTGTGCTCTATTTTACTGTAGGGTGTATTGTGCTTCACTCTGAGTCGTGAGTGCGGTGCCTGTTATTGCTGATCCGAGGTGCTCCTTATGGATTTTGGGAAAACTTGTATACGATGAAACGCACCTTCAGATTGGTTAACTTTTTTCTCTATATGAGTTTTAGTAACCAGTGTTTTTAGAAAATTAAGTCTTGGTCCACAGAAAGCACCATATTGCGCTGTACACATATTGCAGACTTTATAGCCTAAAACATTAGTAATGCTAAGCTGTGATCTTCTAAATTTGGATTAGAGGATTATTGCGTTCCCTTATACTGTATAAGGGGGGGCGAGGGATTGAAGCAATCATTATGTATTGAAGCAGTAACACTGTGTATTCGATTTGGTTGCAGTGGGGCAAGGGCAACGCTCTTTTAAAATATGCATTCACTAAAGAGGTGTCTTTAAAAAAAATATATATATATATATCTTTTTATTGTTTTTGTTCTAGTATAATAGTAACAAACAGCATTACATGGTTTGCATCTTGTGTCCTTAAATCTCTTACAGCAGTTCTTTTGACGACAAGATGGTTACAATTAATTATTTTGTTGGACATGCATGTGTGACAGTACCAATTGAGTTGTACCAGGACGGTAACCATCATTCAACATCCAATCTTGTGAGGATGCCTACAAACATCATTTTTAGCCCGTAACATTGAGTTGCTGGATTGATATAGATGACCATGGTAAACTGTACTTTTAACCACACGGGGGGGCGGGGGTGGACTTAGAACTTGGAGCTGAGTTGAAGTACCTCCACATGCCTGTGCATGTGTATGGATATGTTACCTGTAATGTCTGTGCCTATTACTGTAACCATGTGCCCCCCCATAAATGTGCCAACGCCTGTTTTAGCTGCGGGATTGGTGTCCGTGGGCGTCTCAGGGAGTCTAGTCACGTGTGCGGCATTGTCCATCTGGGCCGGGCGTCAATGCGGGTTGGGCTGGCGGGCCTGCATGTTGTTGCAGTGCTATAAGGATCGCTTCCCAGTGTGTAGTTATTGGTATTTTCCTAAGGCCTGTTGTTTCTTCGCGGTGAATAGCAATGCCCTCTGCTCTAGCCCTTGCAAGTGTGGTGTGTCTCCAAGCCTGTCCGTCCGGGGTTCAGGAGCCTTCCATCGTTTTGTAATTAGCCTATTGGCAGCTATTATACCAAGGTCCAAAAATCTAGATGTGACTTTGGTGTTGCGTGTCCTGCGGAATCTGTACAATGAAAGTATCTGTTGATTTTGGCCGGCGTGAAGTACACTCTGTGCATGATGTAATATTGGATCTGCCTAAACCTCACCACCTTCCTGGGGATCTGAACTGGGCTGGCCAGTACCTGCCCCCATTCTTTGTCTGAAAATTGTCTGGCTAGATCTTGCTCCCATTTATACCTGGGGGGTTTAACTTGATTGCCAAGTGTTGGCGCAGCGAGGTTGCGAACCACCATGTGAGGTGTCTGCCTTGTCCCTTTACATGCAAGTATTGCATAGTTGGGTGTGTGGGCGATTCAGTCGCTACGTGTCCCCATAGCGCCATGAGTGTGGGTAATAAAGACCAGTGCTGGAGAAATTGTCCCGCAGGGAGCCTGTCTTCTTCTGTCAGTCACATAAGGAAGCAGAGCGCCTTCGCCGTAGAGGTCTCCCAGAGTCTGGACTCCCGCCGCGTGCTACTTTTGCAACTCTACATCGGTAAATGTCCCCGGTCTTTTAGGAGCGCCCCTTAGTGGAAGGGCTGGGGCGTAAGACGTTATGCTTCGAGTTATGTAGAGACTCCTTTTGTAACATCTGTGCACGCACCTGGGTGAAAAAGCTGGAGAATCTGGGACCGCGTGAGCGGCGGAAGTGTGGTTGCAGTATCTTCGCATTGGTGACCTGCCATCCATCTGACCACCCATTGAAGTTGCGCTGCCAAGTCGTAGTGTTCTAGACATGGTGCAGCTCGACCCCCTTGATCAGTGGGCAGAGATAGATTTTTAATCGCCACTCTGTGTCTATTGGGGTCCCATATGAAGTCCCTGATCAACTTATCCACAAGAATAATTCCTTGGAGGAAGAACAGACGCAGGCTGTTCTGAAGCACTCAACTTTAATTCTTGGCTGCTTTTACAAAGTGAAGGCTGTAGCACAGGACTCCAACCGGTTGGTGGATGTTGTGTGTTGCTGTGGCATCGTCCATGTTTAAGACTCCAACCTAATGGTGGAGAAACTCAGCCTTGCTACTGAACCAAACTATTTGAATTTGCATTTTGGAGACCAATTTTGGATCCCCGCTATGTCTTGACTTTTTGGCTGTCCACCCCTCCCTTCATAGTCCTGAGGAAGAACCGCAGTGACGCTTACCATTCAGCCGGCGCGTGTCCAGGGTCGAAATGTCGGCACTTTCCCATCACACATGTTTACACAGTTCTCTTGACCAATAGTCAATCAGTATTGGGTCTTGCATTACATTTGTTAAATAACGAGACCGGACAGAAATTCAACAATTCTTTTAATTTATGTCACATATGTGTGTTTTGTATATAGTGTACTGTTCACTTCACCGGTCACCACGTCACCTTCTCACAATAGTCACCTTTTGTATTTTCGCTATTTACTTGTATGTGCGACAGCCATTTAATATTCAATACTTCTTGAAAAATAGAAGACTAAATCAACTCTCCCTGTGTTTTCATGGTGTGTTCTCAATTGAAATCCCTTTTTCACTTATTGTGTAAAAGGAAGTGTGAAACACCTTTTCTCTTGTATTGAATATATTTATCACAGAAATTGTATCGCCCAACAGAACCAATTGTTTTCTATATCAACTTCTCCAGTGTAGCAAAAAGGAGACCATCATGTGAACGGGTATATTAGTAAAATAGTACAATAATCTCTGTAGGGCCTCCATTTTCACTAACGCCACCCTGCCTGTCACCGCAAGAAGAAGCGTGCTCCAGAATTGCATCTGGGATTTTATGTCAGTTAGCCTCCTACCTAGGTTGCCGTCCGAAAGATCTGTAGGCAGGCGATATATTCGGATTCCAAGATATCAGAATGTATCTGATTTCCATTGTACCCTCACCCAGTGTAGTACGAGACCCCGGGTAAGGGACACCCGCACTGAAGGCGTAAAGCTTGGACTTGCTGATGTATACCTTTAGTCCGGAAATAGCGGCAAAATCCCGCAAGATTTGGCCCAAATCGTCTGGTACATCGATGATGTGAAGATAAATTAAAAGGTTGTCCGTGTATAGCAATACCTTAGGCAGGCCGTCTCCTAACTGTATGCCCCCCTGCGTTTGCGTCCGGATCGACTGCGCTAGTGACTCCATTGCAATCGCGAAGAGAAGGGGGATACAGTGGGCAGCCTTGCCTCGTCCCCGTCGCACTGGAATCTCCTCCGAGATGTATGGGCCCGTCTTCACCCTTACCACTGGGTTCGTGTAAAGCAGGCGGACTATTTGTAAGAAGGCATGGCCTTGTTTGTACCTCTGAAGAGTGGCGTCATGTAATTCCACTTGAGGAAGTTGAAAGCTTTCTCGGGTTCAAGCACAGCACAGCCTGCCCTCAGACATGTGCACGTGGAGTATTTGGCTAATCGGAAGAAATGGCGCAGGTTAAGAGCGGTGCTGCGAGTTGGCACGAAACCATTTTGGTCCGTGTTTACCAGCGCAGGAACCACCTGTGCCAGCCTTTCAGCCAGTACCTTCGCTAGCAGCTTATAGTCGGTGTTAAGCAGGGCGAAGGGCCTGTAGGTTCATGTCAGTTGGGTCTCTGTCCGGTTTGGGCAGCGAGGTCAGGTGCGCCTCTCATAGCAAGGTGGGAAGTCGTCCCGCATCTTCGGCGGCTGTGTAAAGGGCATGCAGTCTTTGGCCCATTGTCACCCAATATGCCTTATAGTACTCCGCTGGGAGTCCATCTGGTCCCGGGGTTTTCCTTGTGGCCAGGGACGAAATCGCTTCCTCAATCTCCTCAAATGAGTTTGGCTCATCCAGCATATCTCTGAGCGCCGTCTCTATCTCGGGCAATTGAATGCGGTCTAAAAAGGCTGTCGGGGTGTGTGGCTTACAACTGGAGTAGGATTGATACAATTGGCTGTAGTGTTGTGTCAGGGCCTCGTGGATGTCTTGTTGCGCGTGTATTCGTGTTCCCGCGCTGGTTTACAGTGCTTCGATGGGTTTGTGGGCCTGGCTAATTAGCCAGGCTAGAAGTCTACCCGCCCTGTCGGCGGTGGTGTGTGTTCATGCTGTGTGGGCCGCATAATTGTGACAGCGGAGGCGTTCTAGTAGCTCTGCATGTTGCATGCGCAGTGTTTCCAAGCGCTGCTTATGTTCCAGGTCATACCCATGCAATGTCCTCGCATTGTGACCTTGAAGGCCTCCCATTCCACTAACTCATCCTCTGCCGTGTTTTCATTTATTTCAAAATATGTGGGTAGGGCCGTGCCCAGTGAGGAGCAGAATGCTGGGTCTTCCAGCGCTGCAGTTTGGAGTCTCCATGTGGGGGCAGGGGCCGCCCAACGTCCCAATGCAGTTGTAATATTTGCAGATTATGATCAGAATGTATCTGGTCATAGTATTCTGCACTCTGTACCAGGGGGAGGAGTGCTGGGGACCCCACTATTGTATCAAACTGTACATGCAGGCTATGCACCGCTGAGTAGTACGAGTATACCAGAGTGGGGGGATTGATAGTGCGCCATATATCTATGTGCCCAGTGTGCTAGCCAGTGTGAGAGGGCCTGTGCATTGGACGCTGCTGTGGCTTTGGACAGGGGCGGGAACGATCTATCCAGATCGGAGTTGAAATCCCCCTATCTCCTAGATGACACCAATGAATATTGGTTGCCCATTAAGTCTGCAGCTGATTAACGTATATCTGCCTTCAGAATCAATTAGTACCCGTTCACTTGTAAATGGAATCCCAGCCCTTACCCAAATGAGAACACCCTGCGCGGGAGCCGAGTAACTTGTGTGTTTCTTGAGGCATAGCAATCCCGGCTGACCTGCGTTGCAAATAAGAATAGATAGAGTACCTTCGCACCGGTGAGTGTATGCTGCACACATTCCACGTCACTACGTTGACTTGGACCATGATTCTTTCTTGGGATGATCAGATGGGCAACAGGGGGGCAGGGCGCTACTATTGCTGATTTGTGTGAGTGTGCTCCAATTCAGTGTCTTCGATAATAATACATATCCGGAAACTGAACTATGCATAACTGTCGGGGCGAATTTCAACTGGGTTTTCATCCAAACTAGATTGCCTAACGTTAGGCTTTAACTGTTACTCTAAGGTTTTGCGGGGTGGACTCTTGTGGTATGTGTCCGGCATGGGTTGTGTCGGCCCTCTGTGTTTTGTTTTGGCCCGAGTACCCTCCCAACCAATCCGATTTGTCGGGGAGTATGCACTCCGCGAGTACCCTGTGTTTCGCCGCTAGGCAAGCGTCGACTCTGGCAGTGTGTACGGGAGGGCCAACACTCATACCAGGCAAAAACTGGTAAATGAAGAGGGAGAGAGTTGCATTATTCATCACAACATGTTTGCCAAGTAGGCAGATACTTTCGTGTGCGTGTTCCCGGCACATTGGAATTGTCTGTCTAAAGTCATATGATGTCATCCGCCGTCTGTGGTGTTACATCTGGCAGTTGATACTCTTCCGGATCACCTAGTCTGGAGAATGTGGAGGAGTTGGTTTCAGAGGATCTAAACTGGCTCTGCTGACTCTCCGTACTTTGCGGCGCAGTCCCCAGTGCAGCGGCCACGTGGATCGCCTCCTGTCTCTGCCCTCCTCTGTTCTAGGTCGGGAGCAGTGGTTGTCACAGTGGCATTTGGCCGGGATCTGCTGCGTCCACTGGAAAAACATGATCTGGCTATTTCCTATTTTTACACTTGGCATCTTGCGGGTTTCGCGCAATATCAAGTCTTTGTCTCTGTAATTGAGGACTTTGAACATGAATGGGCCTGAACGGACTCCCGGCGGTGGCTTATGTGCAGGGACCTAATGTGCTCGTTCAACCACAAACTGGGGAGACAGGGTGTCGGCAAGTAGTAGGTCCCTAATTCAGCGCTCAGTAAATTCTTCTGGATTATGTCCTTCCTCTCTCTCCGGGAGTCCCACTACGAGGAAGTTGTTTCTATGTTAGCGTCCCTCAGCGTCTTCCACCCTGTCCTCCAGTTCATGTACTCGATCAATTAAGTCTTGTAGGGCTGCCGTGTGACTTTGCATGACCAGTTTTAGTTCTCTAAGTGCTTGTTCTTGCACCATATCGCCTAACTTGTGGTGGTCTGCTCGTAGAAGGGTGAAGTCTGAGGTGATTGTCGATTTTAGACTCCAGCGATGAGCGAGTCTGGTCAAGAGTGGATCCGATCTTTACTGAATCGAGTTTGGCAGTGAGTGCCGTGTGTGACGTCTCCAAGGACGTATTCCCCTCTGTAGTAATCGTTCCTGGGGTGCCAGTGCGCACATTGAGTTGTTGGCTGTTGGTGCGTAGGCGGCCCATTACTAACTGTTCTGCTGTCTGCATTCTGTTTGGTGTCGTGTGGGCTAGGCCAGCCGTCCGTGTCGTGGCGTCTGTAGCGTATCAGGCCCTGTCTGTGGGTTGGCTGCTAACTGGGCAGGTGTTGCTCTTGCTGTTATCCACGTCTCTGATTTCCCATCTGTTGTACCTTCAAGCAATTGAATGACGAAGGGTTCTGTGTAGTTGGCCTGTGGGGCCCTGCTCGGTTTCTTGTGATTGTCCTTCTTGTATTTCCAGGTAGGGGGCCGATCTCGCCTCATGGTTTGTCACTGTGACCTGAGCTCAGACCTCCGCACACCCGCGGGGGCAGGGCAGATCTGTGTTGGGCTGTTCTTTTCACAGATGTATGTCCTCAAGCCTGCTTTTCTCCGCAGCCTGTATGTCCATTTCAGAGTGCGTGAGGGGGAAATTCCTTAGTTCCCCTCCACCCGGTTGTCTTCCCGGCCCAGCCCAGCCTTCACACATGTTACGAGGCGGTTGTAGGCTAGTTTAGCCCTGCTGATGTGAGGGGAATAGCCCGCTGTCTGGCGCCTGTACTCTTCACCCTCCCCTTCAGGTCGGATGTGCCGTGGACCGAGCAGGAGGGGTGTCACGTGCCTTGTCTCCGCATGGACATGGTCTGGGCCTAATTTGGGTGTTGCCTTTATTTCAACTGAGCTTCACTTCTGGAGCAATGTGCAGGAAGATCCTCCCGCTGTAATTATGTCTTTAGTCACTATTGTCTTGCACTGTAGGAGGCTTCTTTATGACGCTGCTTAGGTGCTGGGATGGCAGGACCCACCCACCACTTTATTGCGTCGTTCCCGCTCACACCAACCTCAATTTGCGCACGGCCTGGGTCCAGTGCAGGCTGCTACTGCTCTCACCTGTGCCCTGCAGTAGCCTCGCTCCTTCTAGCATTTTTTGGTAGACCTTGCTGGGGTGTTGTGGGTGGTTTCGCTACTTTTGGGCTCCTGCTTCTAACTTTTCTCACCAGGCTGCATTGCTAGTGTCGTTCTCTACTTCACTCGCCCGATGCCTGAGCATACACAGCCTGGGTCCGACCTGACCCCATGACCTCACATAGTCTGACCACTTTGGTGATATTGAACTCTTCTGTGGCAGTCCCACTATTGCAAAAGCTTGTCTTCGGGCTCGGCAGGGGCAGTAGTATACTTGTAGGCCCTGTTGCTACATAGTAGCCACGCTAGGCCGCACACACCTTGAGTGGGCTGAGGGGTCTCCACAACTCTCCTAGACATGACCTCGGATTGGGCCCGGTCTGAGCCCCGTACCGTGCAGCCCAGGTGTTGCTCCCCGACACTGCGGGCCAGCCTGAACGCGTCCAATTGCAAACAGGGGGGAAATGCCGCACCTGTATCACACTGCTGTAGTCCCTGTGTATTGTTCCTGGCTGGGGACTCCTCACAGTGCCGAGTTGGAGAGTCTGCGGCAAATGGGGGAGGTAGGCCTCCACATGACACAGACTACGCCCGCCTCCGCTGTTGTGCCTCCGCTGTTGTGCCTCCACTGTCTGGGCCCGGTCCAACCCCCAAATTCAGTGCAGGGCAAGCCACCTTTCCCCAAGGCCCCGTTTCGATGCCACTGAAAAGAGTCGGAGAAAAATTGGAGGTGGGCAGGGATAACGGAGCCCCCCTTCGTCCCTCAGGCTGTCTGTTCAATGTGGGGAGCCCCCGTACCTCTTTACAGTAAGTGGTGTGAACGCTCGCCTGCCAGGTACACTCGTGACTAATGGCGCCAGGCCCGGGGGGAACTGCTTAGAGGGCTCCTTCTGTATGCGCCGGTGTCTTTGTCACACTATCGTGCCCCTCACAGCGCAGGCATCCATTTATGTTCCCCCGCAACCGGATGCTGGGCATACGAATTCCTGACAGGATAAACGAGGGCTTCTGGGCACAGCTCTAACTGCTCGTGTCTGCCATGTTCGGCTGGTTAGCCGCGCTCCCTTCACTAAGGTTGCGTCTTGACAACATTCTTCTCTATAATTTTGGTCATGGAATGAGTAGAGCACAAGAGGAAGCAGAGTTTGGTGCATCCATAAGGCTAATCTGCCCAAAAGGAAGGGAGGTTTAAGAAAACCAAGCGAGGGAGGAAGAGGGGAAATTCCCCTTTCGGAACTAAAACCCTCACACACCCAGCAAGCTAGGTGTAATGCTTCATGCGGTGAGGAGAAAGTCTCCTTCACCGTTTTTTACTAAGGTAGTTAACCACATCATTAAAATAATTAGTGGATTACCTAACCTTTTTTAACCTTCACTCACTTTGCACGTCTACACCACTCCTAGTACCCTCACACCCACATGCAACAACTGGCAGGAACAAAAGATCTCCGTTAAAGAGCCCCTTCATGGGTGCCCGTCAGACATTGCAGCACCAGTCTGACGAGGAGCAAAACCCAGATGATGAAGCATGACACCTAGCTTGCTGGGTGTGTGAGGGTTTTAGTTCCGAAAGGGGAATTTCCCTTCTTCCTCCCTCGCTTGGTTTTCTTAAACCTCCCATCCTTTTGGGGAACTGTGTACCTCTCTTTGTCTAACATACAGGGATTGCAAGTATTTAAACGCTACTATGATATGGGCCATCGCATAATCAGAGAGGTAATATCAGGGTTCTTATATAATGAGATTGCTGCCATAATTTGTCGCCGCACTACATGGCACCGAAGAGACACGTGGATTTTGTTACAGGACAAGTAGATTTATGAAGCAACCTGCCCAATGGGAAGTCGATATTTGAATAAATTCCACACCAATCATGTGAACCACTGTTTGTCTAATTGCTAAGAAGAAGAAAAGGGAATTATTTGAGGCATGGGCCCAGTTGTCAGAGATGTATTTTTCAGAATAACCCACACTTGGGGTGTGTACAGTGCATGCTGCCATATCATATCATTGAGTGTGATACACTTCAAAGCTTGTCCTACAGGAGGAGAAAATAAGAAAGCAAAGAAGGTGATGTATTTAAACAGGAATCTAAAAAAGGTGGAAGGAGCTGCAAATGGTTTCTGAAACCACCACAACATAGAAATTGAAGTTCCCAAGTCTTCCCACATCATCTAGGGAGGGGCATTAAGAAATTTAGGTAAAAGGGTGTTCTTGCTACCAAGTTTCCTTCTGGTTGCTTTCATGTTTGCAGACTGCAGGGGACAGTCTCCCCGACAAAGGATCGAAAAGCCACTGAGGCTCTCCCATTGCAGGTCAGACCCAGGACCCAGAGAAGAGAATGTCTGCCCTAAAGATGTCCTCGTCCAACCCCCCCTGGCCTCATTGCCATCCAAGTACACAGTTTCTCATCTGGTCCAGGTGGGTAGAGTATCTTATGATTTTGCATGCAAGCAGAGGATCTGTGCTTACTGTTCGTTCTACACCATGAGCCAGAAGAGAGATTCCTGGCCCTTCTTTCGCTAGACTACATTTGGGAACTGTTTTCAAGTACAAACCCTCCGTATGGGCAAATCAACTATGAGAAGGCCATAACTCTGCTTCCATGTGCATGGTTCTCTGGCAGAGCTGCCTCTGAAGAGGAAAGACAGACATTGGAAGGCAGAAAGGCATATGTCACTACCTCCCTTACGGCTACATGTGTGTTGCTGATTATCATGTAGGACAGGGTGCTAAGCAGAAAAAGCAAAATTGCTCAAGGACAGTCTTCTAGCATTTTCGAGAATCCAATTTCTAAGGTGGAGAGAGTGCTACATATGGATTTCAAAAGAGCTTTCCAGTTCTACTTCTGCAGGATGAGACAACTCTGATGTCTATGCCTTCGATTTTCCTGTAGTTTGACAGCCTAGGTGATGGACAAGGCCAGAATAGACAGATGTATTAAGTATTTGTACTGAAAGGTAAACATGCAGCTACTAAGGAGAATGACTACCTACTTGAGGAGAGGGCGCATGTGGCCACGGCTGTTTTAGTGGCTGCTGGTGGATGTCTGTAGAGGGGGTCCTATTTTTTTTTTATAGAGAATTTGTACCTGGATGATAATGTGAATGTTGATGATAGAGTACCTCAGGCTGTGCTGGAGAACCTATTCAAATAATTCTATATAACTTTATCTCCCACCTCCTAGAAACTGTTTGATATTCAAATAGTGTGTGAATCTGAATTGCCAGTGCTGAGAAGACTATATTGGTTATAAAAGGTGGCATTAAGCATTGGTATCCTTTATGGCTTCATATTTGACCCTGGGCATAACAAATGCGTTATACCGGTTGTTTTGTACTCTGTATTGCATGTGTACATTGAACATGCTCAGAAAGTGTGTTGCTTGGGAGAGGGGTCACTCTAGGGCCAAAAGTGTGGGTAAGAAGGACCTGAATAAAATATAGAAAAGATCAATTTACGAGACTTATGCTTAAAGGCATAACACGTTCTGCCCTTTTTGTGTGTCACTGGACAATTCAGATTTTGACTTATTCCTCCCGTGCCTTGCATCCTTTTTCGCGGCTTTATTGAAATGGTGGTGACATAAAGACCTTGCAGGACTCTCTAGATGCAGCGAGGCACTGGGATATGAAGAATAGTTGAAGCACCAGTTTCCATGCAGAAGAAGAAAAGAACTTGAGGTCTGCACCTTCTTTAGAGAAACGTATATATTTGCTTTGCAGCCCAATGCGTTTGAGTAGAAGGAAATTACTAACATGGAGACGGAGGTCTTAAATTGTCAATTCTCTTTTATTTGCACTGGATGACCCCTTAGTTTCTTCTTGAACTCCTAAGTTTATGCACAATACATGAAATAATAAATGGAGCAATCTCTCGGGGGTGGGGGGCGCAGTTTGTAGTGAGAGTATCCACAGAAGCACTGCGTTTCCAGTAATACTGGCTACTATTAGGAGATTCTGCCTTCAGTAGTTGAAGCTGCGCGGTAGATGATTCCTATTGGTAATTTTCTAGACTTAGCTTGATTGTGGTGTGAAAAAACAAAGGCTGCAGAACAGGATAGTTTTTATTTTATTTATAATTATTTAATGCGATTTTATATAGCGCGAACATTACCCGAAGGTGTCAGAGCGCTTTTCAAACGAACCAGTTGCGATATATAAGGATTTAGGATTACATGAGTTATATAAAAGATATAAACAGAAACAATTGCAAATGTACAAGTTGTAAAGTCACTCAAGGAAGAGCTACACATGGAAAACTCTAAGAATCACATAGAAATGGTAGTGAGTACAAGGGTCTACTACATATACTAGTGGTTAGGGTTATCTCTATAAACATATATATACAAATAGTAGATTTTCTCAGGATTACATTTTACTAGCGATTAGGCTGGACAAGTATATACCACATATTTACAGAGTTAACAGGGATTTTTTTTTTTAAAAATGGGTAGAGAGCAGTAGGTGGGGGAGAAGAGTCGGCGGCTGAGATTGGTGAGAGGAAAGAGGAAGACCTGAGGGGGAGAAAGATTTAGGCAGTCCAGCAAAAGAGAAATTATTATTATTATTATTATTTAAGGTTTTATAGAGCGTGTAGTAACCTGTAAGCATCCCAGCGCTAAGATCAAGACACTCAAGAGGATGACGAAAAGGGAGGCGATCAGGGAAATAGGTGAGTTTTCAGAAGTTTTCTGAACCGGAGGTAATCTGGTTCCTTCCTAAGATAAGGGGGGAGGGCATTCCATAGGTGGGCCGCGTTCACAGAAAAACGCCGTCCGCCAGTGCGTGCCTTCTTCACTCTGAAGGTAGTGATAAGATGTTCGTGGTCAGAGCGAAGGGATCTTGGGGCTTTGTAGGGTCTGATGAATTTCCTGAGGATAGGGGGACCTTTGTCCTGCAGGAGTTTGTGGGACAGGCAGAGGGCTTTGAATTTGACTCGCTCTCTCACTGGGAGCCAGTGGAGATGTTTCAGAGCTGGCTTGGCCGATGATCTGGCCGGAGTGTTGGTAAGGATCTGTTCCGCGGCATTCTGGATTCTTTGCAATTTGTCGAAGGTTGCTTCGGGGGCACCCAGATAGATCGCATTGCTATAGTCCAGCCTAGAAAGGATGAGGCCTTGGATGAGCAATTTCTGGGAGACGGGAGGGAGCAAGGGCAGGATTTTCCTGATAGATTTAAGGAGCCTGAAGCAGATCCCAGTGATTTTTTTGGCTTGGGTCTTAAAGGTCAGGTCTTTTTCTATCCAGATTCCCAGGCTTTTGATCTCGGTTTTGGGAGCTGGAGGGTCACCCAGACAGAGGGGCCAGATGTTAGGTGGAAGGGAGGTCCCCTTTTGGCCGAGGAGTAGGATATCTGTCTTTGATCCGTTGAGTTTCAACGATGAACAGTTCATCCATCTCTGAATTTCTGCTAGACAGCTGCGGAGGTTAGATGGTTCGTGGTTGGGATGTGACAGAGATACCACTAGTTGCGTGTCATCCGCGTAGCTGATGATTTTTACTCCGAACGGGATGACCACCTCCTCCAGTGGGGACATGTAGACATTAAATAATGTCGGGCTTAATGACGAGCCCTGGGGCACTCCGCACTGGAGGGGGGTTGTGGGGGAGCGGGTGTCGTTCTCCCATACCTGGAAGGAGCGATGGTCTAAGAATGATGCGAACCATGTCAGGGCAGTGCCATCCACACCGATGTTTTTGAGTCACTGGATTAAGACCTGGTGGTTAACAGTGTCAAAGGCCGCACTGAGGTCCAGGAGGATCACTGCCACTGATCCTCCTGCGTCCAGGATAATTCTGACTGAAGGTCGGCAGGATGGAATCCAATGGACCAAATCAAAGGACAAGAATAAACAAAATGGCGGACCCGAGTCGTGGGCATCGATGGAAACCATCTCAAGATGGCAAGATGCACCCATGAGCACCATGAGAGCAGAGTTCCATTAAGTGGGGTCGGAGGGGGGACGCAGTCAGAGCACCGAGGAGCACTCCGCCATCTTGTGCTCATGAGAGCAGAGTTCCATTGAGTTGGGTCGGAGGGGGGACGCAGTCACAGCACCGAGGAGCACTCCCCCATCTTGTGCTCATGAGAGCATAGTTCCAATAAGTGGGGTCAGAGGGGGGACGCAGTCACAGCACCGAGGAGCACTCGGCCATCTTGTGCTCATGAGAGCAGAGTTCCAATAAGTGGGGTCGGAGGGGGGACGCAGTCAGAGCACCGAGGAGCACTCGGCCATCTTGTGCTCATGAGAGCAGAGTTACAATAAGTGGGGTCGGAGGGGGGACGCAGTCAGAGCACCGAGGAGCACTCCGTCATCTTGTGCTCATGAGAGCAGAGTTCCATTGAGTGGGAACTCCCTCCCTTGCGTTCATGCCCACTCCCAGTGCCTCTATCTGGTTGTTTACTCATTGTTCAGGTTATTTGCTCCCATTCATCAACCATTTGTTGATTGTTGGAGTTGTCAGATAATCTTCATATGAAGTGGTGCACTTTCTTCAAATTATCTTTTGTGTCAGACTTCAGGATAAGGCAGGAAGGACCACAAAACGTATCAAGTGTGCTAGCTTAAATGCAAAGTAAGCGAATCACTGCAGCAATGGTTATTATTCAATAATAAACTACTGACTGCCGGGAATAGTGGAATATTGAAATTCAAGCTCAAAGCCACCTACAGGCTTGAGGATGTTCACACCCTGGTGGGAAGCATGGTTGTTTGCCTCACACAGGTCCAGCCGAACAACAATGATTGGTGCAGCTAGACGTCCCTTGATGTCGCTCACTGCTACTGTTCCATGAGACTCTTATCTAGAATGTCTCAGTCCACTTCCCTGCAACAGGAGCAGCATCCAGCTGGCTCCTTACACCACATCTGAGAAATATACCTCAAATTATGCAAGTAATGTCTCCAGCAAGGTGCTCTGAGCAGTGACGGTAAACAATATTTCGCTGAGCCTGAGAGGCTGCAGGTCGTGTTAATATAACTGAGGAACTTGCAGTGTTGCAGAAAGCTCCATCTCTGATGTTCTGCCATTTGGCAGCAGAGCCTGAGACTGGTTGTTCCCGAAGGGGGACTTTCTCTAGACCAGTGGTCTTCAAACTTTTTAATGCTGTGTCCCAAAATGGGGGGAAAAATCACCACCGCCCCCCCACTCAATTTTTAACCATTCCATTAAACTGGCAATGTTTAAATATGTATGGGTGAGGCGTGGCCAAGATGGCGACTCGCTGAGACGTGTCTTCTGTTCTCTCCCGCCGGCCGCTCGGATATAGCACCGGTGTTCCGCCGAATTGCAGCATGTAACAAACGGGGTGTGGGTCGGCTTCTCATGACCTGGAGCCCGCAGAGAGTCGATGGACTGACAAAGCCGTGGTGGCGAGCGGCAACAAGGTGATTGTCCCACTGCGTTGCAGTCCCGACCGGCGGCCTCTCGCCGCCCAGTACCGCTGGCAATACGGTGCACCTAGCCCCGGAAGGAGCCCTGTGGTGACAGAGGGTTTGTGGACCTGCCTCCCCCGGTTGCTGCGCAAGGTTCGGTGGCTCCTCTAAGACCGGGGAGACAGCAGATTGAGTGGACTTGGCGCCCCTGCACCAGCGCAACAACGGAGCCGCCATTTTGAGTGACTGCTTGCTCAGCCACGGGGATTGCACGGGAGGCAGGGTACGGCCCGTCCCTCTCCCCGGCCAGCCAGAACGCTGGGGCAGGCCAGAGCGGGCAAGGACTGAGCATCTGAAGGAACCTAGAGACCTTGGGGCCCCGAGGACCAAGGCTTAAAGTCTAATTGTAGGACATGCAGCAGAGGTCCATCATTTTGTGAAGAGGCCCGGCGGTAAACTGGGACTCCGGTACTGAGGACAGGAACGGGGTGAGCACGTGGCATCTGGCACCGCTGAAATAGCAGGCAAATGAGCTCCAAGCGGGGAAAGTCGCCAGTGCATGTTCAGCACTGGGTGTTTGGGGTGATTGTGAAGTACGGCAACGACGGGCCTGGTGCTGTGAGGGTCGGGTGGTGCCTGAGGACTGGGCGGGCGCAAAGCAACTAAAACCACGGACCCCGACCCACTCCACCTCAAAGGCTACACAAGGAGACCCATTCAGGGCTAGCGGTACCCCCGAGCCCCGAAACGAGGATCCCTCGCCGGCAGCCTGGTTGAGACCCGGCTGGGGCAGATCAGGCAATTTTCCTGAGGGGGTGACCACTGAGGAGTCCACATCAGGGGCACGGAGCTTCCCAATAGATTGAGCGGGCATTGAGGACCAGGCGTCTGCCATCACCAACGTGCTACCCTTCCCACAAGCCTCACTCAGCCCTCTCCTCCCCAATTGCCCCATGACTTCTGCTGGCATAGAGCAAGAGCGGGCATCTATTATGTCTTCATCTAGGGGGCGGAAAGACAAGCCCCTCAAAGACCTGTTCGCCAAGGCCCAGACTGGTCAACAAGCGGGAGCCACCCCCACGACCTCAGAATCGGCCAGCGCCATGAATGTTGAAGGGGTGAAATGATTACTAAAGCATTCCTCGAGTCCCTGTTCGTAGCCCTCCGGGAAGACATCCAAACGCTTAGACGCGACCTCACAGCAGGTCTCCGAGAGGTACGCAGAGATGCCGATGGCATCGGCGAAAGGGTGGCAGAGTTGGAAGACAAGTCCGACAAGCGGGACACAGAGCTATCTACTCTACAGCAAGAGGTAATCCGCATCCGCATCCACGACCAGCAAGTAGACCTCCAACCCCATCTCGAGGACCTGGAAAACAGATCGCGACGCCACAACATACGGATCAGGGGGGTGAAGTCCAGGGAAGGGGCCAATGACATTTTTGAATATACAAGAGAGCTTTTCAACCACATCCTTGGCAATGCCCTCAGGTACGGATATTAAATTGGACCGTGCACATAGGGTGGGATCCCCACCTTCGGATGCGACCCCGCCCTCTGAAATATTGGTTTGTGTGCAGGACTTCCGCACCAAGGAGGAGATACTGCGGAAGGCGCGACAGATTCCCCCGATCTCCTTTCGAGGTCAGAATCTAGTTTTATTTCAAGACCTAGCCGCACTGACCCTCCACAAACTAAGGACATTCAAGCCGGTTACCACCTACCTACGCCAGCGTGATATCCCTTAGAGCTGGGGCACCCCTTCCGTCTGATCTTCCGCATGGACGGAAAGTTGTTTCAAATCCGCTCCCTCACGAAGGCCTGCCGGCTCCTGGGCTTAGATCCCCCGACATTGGATAGCAGTGATGAGGGGCCTTAACCCACCCCAGATGACACCAAACCTCGTTGGAAGCAGCAGAGCAGGCGCCGTCGCATCAATCGACCTACCCCAGTAGAAATCGCCAACGGTCAGAAGGCCGCGCTGGAGTCCCTACTACAGAGACCACGAAGACCCAACCAGGCTGATATATCTCACTTGTACAATGCCACAAGAACTCACTTGATTGAACAGGAACCGGCTGGCGGGGGATGAAGTGTTTGTCCCTAGTCGCGGTCAATCCCCCATGGACAGACATTTCAAATCATCAGTCGATGATGGACTTTGTTAAGTTTCACATAAATTCTTCAGTTCCTTACTATGGGGTTCTTTTGGGAGCCCTATTCTTCTTTCCTACCTTTTGTGGAGGCACTCTCTATTGTTAGCTGAAGGGACTTTCTCTTTTTTTTTTTTTTGAGGGTTCGGGCCCCTTGTCCACTCTCCCTTATGCACCTCACAGCTTGGCGCAGGTAGATTCCCCCAGTATTATAACGCGTGACCTAGGTCCACAGCCCCAGGCTTCAGCCTTTGCCTATGGTTCATGTCATCCTCGCCAGTATGAATGGCCCTCCCTACACTTAAGATAGTCTCCTTGAACGTAAGGGGCCTCAATAATCCCGTCCAGCGCAAAGCGAATCTGTCCTGTCTTGAAGCTGCCCATACGGACATCTGTCTCCTCCAAGAAACACATCTCCAAAGATTGTCACTGCCTTCGATCACGTAAATTCCCTACCCAACTATTTTCCTCTAGCCCCAATAAAACAGCAGGAGTCGCCATTCTGGTCGCTCAGCGATTCCCGGGGAAGGACCTCCACAAGGAAGCAGAAATAAAGGGGAGACTCCTTACATATCGCTTTACCTTAGGTGGCCTTACATTTACCGTAGGCTCGGTGTACGCTCCAAATAAGGGGCAAGAACGATTTTTACACACTGCGCTCACAGAAGCAACAGCCCCGGCTGAGAGACGGATACTGTTAGGCGGTGACATGAACTTAGTTTTTGACAACGAGGTAGATAGATCATGCCAACACGCAGGGCAGACGGGAGCATTGTCGGCTAAGGGCAAAAATCTCTCGCGAGGTGTCGTTTTCACCCCAGTTCTAGGGAGTATTCCTACTACTCCAATGCGCACAAAACATATGCCAAATTAGACTACCTGCTTACCTCCGCCCCCATGCGCGCACTGGCCACCGCAGCAGAAATAGGTACCGCATCGCTGTCGGTCCATGCTCCAGTAGTGGCCACCTTTACTCTCCTTCCCATTCAGCGACACTGGCGTCTGCGTGATACTCTCTTACACAAAACACAGTAGTGACCCAAATACAGCGCACGATAAAGGACTATCTCTCCTACAACGAATATAATGACACATCCCGGGCTATACAATGGGTGGCGCTCAAAACAGTCATCCAATGGGAACAGCTGGCTATCTCAGCCGCAGAAAATGTGGAGCGCGAGAGCATGAGGGCAGATGTCACCCAAAAAACAAAAGAGCTCTTCAAATGCACCAGCGGACAAGGGTGCCACGAATTTGGCATCAGCTGACAGCCATGCGACAGCAGCTGATAGCCCTAGATCAGGATAAAGCCGAATACGCGGCCCTCAGATTGAGACACACTTACTACACTGGGGGAGATAGGTGCGGCCGTCTCCTTGCACATAAACTGCAAGAGCAAAGATTGAGACAGGGAGTCCAAAAGATCCTTGCTGGTGACGGTCGTCGGGTCACGGACGACTCGGACATTGCTGAGGCGTTCTGCGAGTTCTACGCCCACCTCTACGCAGGCTCATCCCACTCCTTAACGGACGCGGTAGAATACCTAGAAGCCACCGATCTGACCACCCTGACTAAAATGCAGGCTGACCTGCTTGACCGGGACATACAGATCGAGGAGGTGTTGCGGCTACATCACTCCTTAAGCCAGCCAAAGCCTCTGGACAGGACAGCTTCTCTGCAATTTTCTATAAGACCTTCTGCGCGTCGGTGGCCCCAATTCTTTCGAAGCTCTTTAACACGTTTTCGGAACCCGGGGCGATTCCAGGAGAAATGTTGGAGGCCTCTGTAGTAGTAATTCCGAAACCAGGCAAAGAAAGACCGACATGCGGAGCCTACCGGCCTATATCCCTCCTCAATGTAGACCTCAAGCTGTACACCGGGAACCTGACTGCACGCCTCGCGCCATATATGCCAGGCTTGATAGCACCTGATCAAGCGGGCTTCATTCCCCAGCACCAAACCAGTGATAACACTAAACTGGCTCTGCGCCTTATCAAGAAAGCATCCAAGATCCCAGGCGAATACATGTTATTGACCATAGACGCCGAAAAGGCCTTTGACAGGGTCCACTGGCCATATTTAGAATGGGTCCTTGAACGGGTTGGCATGGGGGAGAAATTTCGGCACACGTATTTTTAACTGTTAGAAATACCCAGCGGCCACAGTGCGGGTAAATGAATACACATCGGCCAGGTATCCGGTTGTGAGAGGCACGAGACAGGGGTGCCCCTCGTCGCCCCTTCTCTTTGCGCTCTACATGGCGTCCCATTTTAGACACAACTCAGAGATAGCGGGAATCACATTTGGGGGAGACACCATCAAGATCAGTCTATATGCAGACAATGTCCTAATCTCGCTATCGAACCCGACACTCTCACTCCTGGCATGCCTCAACGAATTGGAGACATTCGCCCAATTCTCGGGATTCAAAGTGAATATGGGTAAGTCGGTGGCACTTGACCTCTCGCTGCCCCCTCCACACAGGAACTCCTGCGTGACCACCATTCCATACAATGGGTGACACGCTTGGTTTTCTATCTCAGGATTCAGCTTGCCTCATCCTTGCCGGCCACGGTGGCCGTTAATTATGCAGAACTACGGGTGAAAATACGCACAGAACTGATTCAATGGAAGCACTACCCGCTCGGTAGAATAGCGGCGGTAAAAATGACGATATTGCCCCAGCACTTGTATAACTTCCAATCCTTGCCCCTCCGGCCCTCACTAGGGTGGTTACCACAAACTAAGTACAAACTGGCACAATTCATCTGGAGCGGGCGCAGGCCACGGATAAAGCGCGGGATAGCAGTCCTACCCCCTGAGGAGCGGGGTCTTGGTATCCCTGACATTAAGCTATATTTCCAAGTGGCGCAACTGCAGCACTTAGTAGAGTGGAGCAGACTAGAGTCTGAGAAACATTGGCTGTTTCAGGACCAAGCAATAGTTGGCCGGCCCTTACAGGGGATCCCTTTCCTCCGTAAAGCACTCAGACCACCTAATCTCTACGCATCTTCAATCACTCGAACCACACTCTACACATGGGACCGTACTAATTTCACGCACGATCTTATCCCTTTCCCCTCACCAATGACCCCCATATTTGACAACCCCGACTTTCAACCGGGTTTAGATGCAAACACTTCTGCGCATTGGAGATCTGTAGGATATCGCTCCCTCGGCCACTTGTTTGATGTAGACGGGGTTATACCATTCCAGCAACTTAAACTAGACTACGGGCTACTCGAAAAAGACCGCCTCACTTACCTTCAGATTCGACACTGGGCCATGCACAGCCAAATTAGACCCTTAGCTAGCAGACTTCTCACCCCCTATGAAACGTGACTAGTCACACGTTCTTCAGATAATAAACTCATTTCAGATCTGTATAAAATATTGTTTCATAAGAACGCACACATGTACAATGCTGGCCGAGAGCGCAGGGAGAGAGACCTAGGCAGAACACTTAGCAGTAAGGAATGGGAAGGGATATACCATAGAGCCAGTCATTCAGCATTTCATATGGGACTGACCGAAACTCCCACCAAACTGGCCACCTATTGTTATTATACCCCGGAGCGCATACACTCAATAGATCCTACCAAGGGGGCGGAGTGCTGGCGTGGTAGCGGGGCCACAGGTACTCTGGTGTACGTGTTGTGGGACTGCTCACATCTCCAATCCTACTGGACCCAGGTGCTCGACGAAGTAGACAAACACTTTAATACACAGATACCACGCTTCCCGGCATGTCTCATCCTGGGCCTCCAGAACCGACTCGCGTACCCTCTAAAATCCCGTAGAGTTCGCCTCATTGCAATAGCACTGGGATCAGCCATCAAAAACATCTTGATACACTGGCGTACTCCTCAGACCCCTACTTTTACAAGCTGGCTGCACCGCCTCTGGCATGTACTTGGAATGGAGAAATTTACCTTAACCATAGCAGGGAAAGGGTTCGCATTCAACGAACTCTGGCAGCCATTGTAATAGGAGAAAGGTGTCCGCTTTTAGGAGTAGCATAAAAGTTTCAACAGAAATCTTATTATCCCTGAACGTCTCCTACTCTGATGTCGCTGTTCATATACTTCTAAAGGCTATAATACACATCTTGCACATATGAAAATACCATTTGG